>NW_015167104.1:1388-34061 GCF_001447785.1 Gekko japonicus | reverse complement strand
TTGGGATAGAGCTGCTAGACATAGAGGAGAAGGAGGGGAAATGGCCCCAGCATCTGGTTCTGCGGAAGGTGAAAGAGAGCAGCAGCTCACCTGCCTACAGTCGCTCTTGCGCGTGAAGGTTTCGGGAGCACAGAAATAACTTTCTGTGTACTGGGCTGGATCAGTCTTTATTTACTATGCTTTTATCTTGCTGTTCCTCCGAAGAGCTCAAGGTGGCGAGCGTTGGCCTCCCTCCATTTTACCTCCAAAAAACCCTGTAAGGATGTTTAGGCTGAGAGTGTGTGACTGGCCCAAGGTCACATAGCAGGCTACATGGCAGGCTGGAGGGGCTGAACCTTGTGGATTCTCGTCCAAGACTTTAACCACTACACTAGGCTCTTCACGTTCATGAAGATTAGGCTGATTTGAGATAAACAACCCATCGATACTGAGTTGTAGAGGATGATGCCATGTAACAGCAGAATCAGTCTCCGTTAAATGCTGGATATAAGTTGGGGTTTCATGAAAAAAACAAGGGCTGTCAAGCGCCTGATCGGGGGACCCCGTGCCCCAAGTTCCCGTTGCCTGCCACTGCTTGGGGTGGTGGCAGGGGCTAAATTATTAAAAATTAAAATTAAAAATATTAGAAATTAGAAAAAAACAACTGGTGTCATGAGCATGGTGACATTGCTTCTGGGTACAATTTGGAAGTGGCAAATGGGTTAGAAATCGTCTGAAACTCTATGGTAAAACCATAGATCTTCTGGTGATTCCTAGAGCTACCCAATGGGACATTATTGTGCTCTCAGTGCTGCCCCCCACACCATGTTCCCACCCTCCAGCTGGTTTCCAGGCACAGGAACCTCTTACAAAACATGGTTATTTCATTTAAAAATTATATCCTGCATGAGAAGTGAATTACAGAAACCAACATGACCAAATATCAGCAAAACTGTTCCAACAATGAATTATTTTTCTGGATGTACAAGCTGTAAATGATGCTCCAGGGAAGTGACTACTAGAATAACACAAAGGTCCCCTTTTTGTAGAAGAGTTTTTCTGCCCTTTGCTGGGTCCCATTCTGCCCAGATGAGGCTAGATATGCCTGTAAATGGGTAGAGTGTGGCATGGCTGTACCTGTCATGATTTCTGCTAAGAATCCACTGGGGGAAAGCAGGGCTGTGCCTGAAATCACTGGGCTTAGAAGTACTTAACTCTTTTCTAGATGAGACCCAGCATATTAAATGGCGCTTGAAAAAAATTACTTTCATAGAAAGCCAAGTATAGGCATGTATGTTTGTTTTCCAGAATAACTTATTAAAAGGGAAGTAGTTTTTGTTGGCATGAACTGGGAGCAAGCTTTCATTAAAAGTTTATGGATTTTCTTGGCTTTCAGTGTAGGGCACACTGTGTTAGAAGGCTCTGTGTTACAATGGTACAGCTGTTCCTTGCTGGCAGCAATGCTCATGATGGTCTTGTATATATATTGAATTTTACAGTGAACATAACTTTCAAGTAACCCTCTTTAGGAGTATCGCCTCTCTGCGAGAGAAATTGGACTTTGCTTATGGTGTAGGGTCTGGGTGTAAGCAATCTATTAGAATATTTGGGTAAGATACTGTCTTTCCACCAACCCAACCATCCCTTCAAAGAATTCTTGTGAGGTTGAGGGCTGGTTCAGGGTCTTTCCTAGGCTCTCTGTCTGGCGGGATGCAGGAGCATGCCTTAGGGTTGTGCGTGCTCCTTGGGCAAAGATCAGATTTGCTGGTCTTTTCAACGTGTATGAAAAGAAAGGCATGCTTTGTGATGCCATTGTTTTCTAAGCAGCAGGTCCTTCCAAAAAGCAATAAAAAAATGCCCCACAACCTACCTGAGTACTTTGATTTACATAGTGAAGACCACTAGTGTAGACAACTTTAGGTTAGAAGTCTAACTTGGTATAAATAGGGATGCCAGACACACACACCCCGGTGGGGGCGGGGGTCTCCTGCTGACAGGCCCCACCTCTCCACCGCTGGTCAGCTGGCTGGCAGGGGGAAATTACCTCCCCACCAAGGGAGGAATACCCGGCATACCTGCAATGGGCCTACGTGACCCGGAAGTGACGTGGGGATGTCGGGGGCAACGCTCTGTGTTTGGGGCAAATACTCCATGGTAGAAGCTAATTCTACAATAGAGTTTTGCTCAAAAACCAGTGTGTGGCCCCCAGTGTCCCTGATGTGCCCATGTCATTTCCAGGTCACGTAGGCACATCGTGGAAACGCCGAGCATGCCTCCATTCTCCCGGTAAGTGCAGCCCTCTTCTCCCGCTGGCTGTTCGGAAGGGACCTGGCAACCCTAGGTATAAGCCAGTTTCATACGATCGTATGGCATGATAAAGCATGTATGCATATAGGCTTTGGTTCACAGTAAATGTTCTGTGTCATTGAGGATTGTGGGTTGAGTCTCACAGTCATAATCAGATTGGGCCAGGTTTCCCACATAGATCGCAACCACATTTTGACAAATTTTACTGCAGAAAACACTGCTGATGACCTCTGCGGCAATCGTAACATGTAGTGCTGTCCTAACAGAAGTGGGTTGTTCATATGAGTAGCTTTATTGATTTGGCTCATAAGAAACTGATATCTCTCCCCCACCCCCACTCTCATCCAGTATAAATGGATGTAATCCAACCAAAGTTAAGTACTTTTAAATCCCACTGGTTAATATGTGCCCAGCTCTACCACTAATGCTGGTGTTGTGACCTTATGGACTGGATCCAACCAGATTTTCTACAGGTTGGAAAAAGGAAGGAAGGGACTGCTTTGACCACCCTGAAAGGCTATGCTGGGGATCATTGTTTCTACTTGTAGAAAAGCCATTTGGAGCAAGTGGTGTAGCAAGGAGAGGAACTGGATAAGTTTGAACTGAAAACCTGGGTCTGACCCACTGACGTTTAGATCTGACACGAAGAAACTGGAATTCATTAACTACTGTGAAGGTTATATGTACAGTGCTTTGAATACCAAAATGTTACATAGTTACTGTTGTTATAATGAACAATAAGCTGATATGCATCTGTAATGGTATAGAACTAAGGGCATGCTTAATTATGCCACTGGGATTTGGCTGAAATGATTCCTGTCCCTGTACCTGTCTTCTCTGTCCATTTAAGGTAGAAGAACTGTATGAAGCCTACAGCATCCAGTGCAGACTACGAGATGGTGCTTCAAATATGAAACATGCCTTTTCCTTGTCCCCTTCCACTAAAGCGTCCAGGGAGAGCCTAGTAGAACTTTATAAGAACCTCCAAGAATGTACAGAGGTAGGACTGCATTTTGCCTGCGACTGAGACCTGTCCGTCAAAAATACTCCATTAACTTGGCATTGGCTATTAGATGCCCCTGTAGAATCTACTAGATTCAAGTCCAGTAGCATCTTAGAGACCCACAAGATTTTCAGGGTGTGAGCTTTTGAGAGTCAAAGCTCCCTCCGTCAGAATCTACCTGTTCTACTGCAGCTCAATATGGCTACCTCCCTCTTTGCTGGATAAATATTCAGTTCGTGTACACGCACACTTCCTCAGATACATCGAAATGGAAGTTAACAGTTCATATATAGAGACAGATGCCTCTGCATAGGTGAACAGCAAATTGGTATACAACTTAATGAAGATGTTTTGACATATGCAAAGGCCAAAGAGCAATAATAAGCCAGGTATATACAGTCGCCAGGGGGGCCACACCCTAGGGTCAGGTCCACTACATTTCGCCAGTGAGCCACGTATTCGATATCTGTATTGTAGGTCAGAAATCTGCCAGCATTTGCCTTTTCAGCATGTGCCTTTACCGCTCAATGGATTGAGTGTGTACATAGGTGCTGTCAAGTTGCAATTGACTTATGGTGACCCTAGTAAGTGGCTTTCAAAGCAAGTGAGAAGCAGAGATGGTTGACCACTGCCTTACTCTGCAGAGTCTTCCTTGGCGGTCTCCCTTCCAAGTACCAACCCTGCTGGGCTATGCCATGCCATTCTGTATCCCCTGTATACCTGTATACATTCTGTATACCAGAGGCTTCTGTTGACAGCAAAACTACCAGTGCATACTGGACACTGTATGCCCCAGCATGCTTGATGCCAATACTGCATATTTTTCTTTTAGGATATGTGTCTAATTGAGGGGACACTTGAAGTACACTTAGGAGAATTTCACCTGAAGATGAAAGGTAAATGGAGCTTTTTCTAGGAAGGTTTGAGTTGAGTATGGAAGGATGGTTGTTAGGGATGCGCTGGAAATGGTGGCCCCAAGAGCACAGGTGGTTGTGTCCACCAAGCAAAGTGTCTCAAAGTGATCTATAACTTTGGCTGGTGGTAAGATCATAACTGGTGAATGATGGTTGTTTTCATAATCCTCCTCTTCTACCTCCCCAGATATTATGGCACATCTTCCCTGTTTCTCAGTGCTCCTCAGTGGTGTGAATACATAAGTGATCTTGGAAAACAATTGGGTTGCAACACACTCCCCACTCTTAAACTGTCTATGGGACTATCACTGCATCTCTTGGGGTGCTTTGAAACTCCTGGATATCATAACCAATGCTCCCTCTAAGCTGTGGAGTCTTGCGAGCCAAAATTCTACTCTGTGAGCTACTGGTATTAAAGTTGTGAGCTCCTGCATAAATTAGTTTGTTCTGGAACCATCCTTCCTGAGCTAAAACAAAAATGTGTGAGCCGGAGGCTAAAAAACATAGCTTAGAGGGAACACTGATCATAACACCATTAGAATATCTCAGAATTTAATAAAACATGAAAACTACCTTTGCTGAGGGTTGTCCTCTATTTTGGTGGTTCCAGCTGTCTCTCACATAATCACATTAGCAATTTGTGTATTGTTTCAAAGTGTTCAAAGCAACCTTGAATTATTATATTGCAGGTCGGGGGCCTGAGGCCACCAAATCAGAATCCACTGAATACCATGCAACATTCCAACTCTTCATTAAAAAAAAATAGATGCTGAAGGTTCCAAATACAAATAGAGGAAGAGCCAGTGGAGAAGGGGGTGCTAATGACTTCCTGGGCCAGTTTCCCCCCCATTTCAAAATTGCCCCAGGTGCTTTTTTTGTGCGGGGGGGGATAAGAATCCCCCCCATGTATCTTTTCTTGTTTTGAGTATGTAGGTACTTTTTAAAAAATAATAACTTATTTTGATAGCTTGACCCTCATATATCATAGCCATATCTTGGGTTGAGTGCCCCCCTTTTTCTCATTTTTTTTGTATAGCCAGGAAATCTGAAGATTGTCTGGCAGTCTTAAGTTCTAACTCTTTAGGGTTATGCATCACTAGGTGGGCCCACTGCCCTCTGCCCTCAAAGCTTCTGCTGTGCCAGGACACCATGTTTCCCTCCACCTCCACCCCTCACTGACATCGATGCTGGTGAGCCCGAAGGAACTGAGGGAATAGGGGCGGTCCGCCCGAGGTCACATGACCTGTTTGGAGCAAATAACGGCAGACTCAGATGAGAAAGGCTGGACTGCCCAGTTCTAGAACTTTTTAGCTAAAGAAATTAGTCTCCGAGGCTGGCCTGTGCATGCGCAGTCCCAATAGTAGTAATAGTAGTAGTAATATACTTTATTTCAATGTGTATGTAGGTACTTCATTTATACTTTGCCTTTTTCATAGACACGAGGTGGATTACCAGAGTTGAAACCTGACAATACCATAGAAAACCAGTCCGTTAAAATGGCAACCCTGCATGAAAAATGCCCTCCTGAATGCCTCTGTTTTGGCATTCTGTGGCATTGGCAGTAGTGTGGGAGCCCTCCTGACCTCATCAGTCAGGCTGTTGTGCCTGGTGGGGGCCGCAACAGAGAACGCTCAGGTGTAGGTGCTGTTGGCCTAACTCACTTGCAGAGCAGCTGAGGTGAGAAGAGCAAAGCTGTCACAGTGGAGAGAAGAAACGCAGATCTGGGAGGAGCTCTTGAGAAGGGCAATGACAAGAGGAGGGTTAAGCATCCCTGCCCCTCCTCCTTCCTTAATTGAAGCCTGTTTTTCATTCTGATCAAAAAGGGTAACGTCCCACGAAACTCCAGGTGTGATGATGATTGTCCCTGCGGTCATGGCAAAAGTGACATTTGAACCCAGATTCACAGCTCAGTCTTTTGGCCACCACGCTGTGCCAGATCTTCAAAAGCTATCTCATGGTGGAAAGTAACTTCCCTCTGCACTGAAGCACTCTTTACTAAAGACAGGTTATTGCAAAAGCCTTGCTACCTCCCAGCCTGCCTATGAGAGCTAAACTAGACATTTCGCTTTTTTAAAGAGTTGGCCTGAATGAAATGGTTATGTCAGGATCACTGTTCCCTCTAAGCTGTGGAATCCTGTGAGCAAAATTTCTACTTTGTGAGCTACTGGCATTAAAATTGTGAGCAAGTGATTTGGCTACTGCATAAATTAGTCTTCTCTGGAGCTGTTCTTCCTGAGCTAAGACAAAAATGTGAGAGCTGGAGGCTAACAAACTGTGAGCTAGCTCACACTAACTCAACTTAGAGGGAACACTGGTCAGGATCCGCTGGAGCTGGGTCTGATTCTCTCTCTCTAGGGTTGCTTTTTGTTGGGCAAGTGCCCCAGGATAGAGCCTCAGAATAGAGCAAGAGGGGAGGGGGTTTCCTTTTATCCAGTTTCCCCACACTGCTCTGCCAAGTACCTATTCCCACCTGCCAGGGAATGAATCTGGCTCATCCTTCCTGGCCATTCCTGGGCACACCTTTTAAATGCTTCCCCAAGGGAGGGCCAACCCTGGGCTCAGCCAATCCTCTCTCTCCCCAACCCAGGCCTGGGAGTGACAGGCCCCTGGGCCAATGGAAAGAGCTGTCTGCCACTGCCCAGCCTTCTCTAAGACTGTCAGTGCTGCCTGCCATCCCTGCCCCTATGGCAGAGCTCCTCTGGGTCTCAGTGCCAGGGTCCTCTCTGGTAGAAATTGGGCTGGCTTGGCTTCTGCTGCTGGAAGCCGGCTGGGCTCCTTCAAGCTGGCTGACTCCCGAATAGACTCTGTCAACGTCATGCCCTGCTGCAACCTGGCAGACAATTTCCCCAGCTTTCAAGGCTTGCTGGTGCAGCATGCCTTTGGTGGGGCTTGCAGTCCCCTGGGGTAATTGCGGTGGCAGTGATGCTGACCCCAGTAAAGGTAAAGGTAAAGGTTCCCTTGCTCGAAAGCCAGTTGAATCCGACTCTAGGGTTGCGGTGCTCATCTCCGTTTCAAAGCTGAAGAGCCAGCGCTGTCCGAAGACGTTCCCGTGGTGGTCGACTTCCGGTATGGCGTTTCGACGGACGGGGGGAGCGCGACGAGCTCCGGCCCCGTCCGAACTGCTCCCGCTTTATTTGAGCCCCCCGAGGCTCGGGGGAGCTCGACCACCCCCCCGAGGGTGGGGGATGGAGCAGGGGGCGTCTTTTCGGATGCGTCACCGGCGTCTCGCCCCCAGACAGCTTGTTAAAAAAATAACTCAGTGGGGAGGATAGGATCCTGCCCCAAGCCCTTGTCCCACATGAGAACAGCACGAGGTGTGGGGGAGAGTTGCTTTTGTTCCTCCATGGGCACAGAATACTCCACATGGAGCAGCAAAAGCAAGGAAATAATGCCCTCTCCCTAGTGCTGTTTCAACTCACAAAACAGCTGGGGGGAGAGGCAGGAATCCCTTCTTTCTCCTGTGATGGCATTCCAAGCCCAAAGGGGCAGTGCTTTATTTTTTTTAATAGCCATTCCCCATGGTTACTCTCTGGCTGCAGGGAACCCGGACCCGACTTTCAAAAAGCAAAAAAAAGCAAGCGTGTCATTTGGCTCTAAATCTGCTGTATGGGGTTTATTTGAAAGGATGGTAACCAGAACTCTTTCTTCTAAGATCTCCAGCTATTTATGTTAATGGTTTCCTTTCTTGGAGTCTACGAATGTTACAAATTCCTCTCTTGTTTTGTATTGTTTCCAGGGTTGGTGGGTTATGCACGTCTCTGCCCGGGAGACCAATATGAGGTATAGTATATAGCAGTCCTGTTTCTTCATCTTGCAAAATGCAAATGTGGGTTAACTGTGAAAACAGGTTTAGCCTTTAGAATAATGAATGAGGTTTCTGTGCCTCTTATGGGTGGCAACACGGCTGTAGCTTATCTGTATGTAACTAGCATACCAGCTAACCCCACCCACTCACATGGCTAGGAGATGCATCCTTTGCACAGACCCAATTTGAGAGTTATTGAATGTAACTATATATTCTGGACTGAATTAAGTTCTATGCTAAATAAGCTCTAGAGAACCAGTTCAGTCCCTGCTGGAATGTAATTATTCTATTATTCAGCAGGGGTTGTAACTCATCTGTAGAGCATCTGCTTTGCGGGCAGAAGGTCCCAGGTTCAATCCCCGGCATCTCCAGTTTAAATGAATAAGGTATATTAGGTAATGTGAAAGATCTCTGCCTGAGACCCTGCAGAGCTGCTGCCAGTCAGAGTAGATGATACTGACCATGATAGACCAATGTGCAGACTCAGCATAAGGCAGCTTCCTGTTGACAGAGTGCACTCAACCAGACGGGTAAACTAGGTAACCCATCTAAGGCTGAATAGTTTTATTTGCTTTATTTGTAGCCTGCCTTTCTCCCCAGTAGGACTTACATAAGAGCCAGTTTGGTGTAGCGGTTAAGAGTAGTGGGCTCTAATTGGGAGAACCGGGTTTGATTCCTCACTCCTCCACCTGAAGCCTGCTGGGTGACCTTAGGTCCATCACAGTTCTCTCAGAGCTGTTCTCTCAAGAACAGTTCTCTCAGAGCTCTCTCAGCCCCACCTACCTGACCGGGTGTCTGTTGTGGGGGAGGAAGGTAAGGTGATCGTAAGCCACTCTGAGACTCTTTATAAACCCAACTCTTCTTTGTCTTTGTCGTCGTCGTCTTTCTCCTCCTTCTCCTCATCTTCCTCCTCCTCCATTTTATCCTCACAACAACCCTGAGATTATGTGCCTGTCCCAAGGTCACTCTGCAAGCTTCCATGGCCGCATGGGGATTTGAACCTGGGTCTTCCAAATCTAGTTCAAAACTTTAACCACTAACCTAAGGGCTGTCCACGTCTTGCTTGTGGCTGGTGCCCTGGGCTTCCGTTGTGTCCAACTCCTTGAGCAGATGAAGGCCCAGGTCACACATGCAGGGGACTGAGGTGGCAGAATGCTGAGGTGATGGAACAAGGCTTGACCCGGTCTGCAGGTGGGGAACTCATATTTTCAAAACCACCCAATAAGGTCAGCTCATCAGGGGAAGGGCTGGGCTGTGGAGTCTTTTATTTTCCATTCTTGTTTTCTAACAGTAGTAGTTAGTGCGTACACGGGCAAGCCTTCAGAAGTGGTACTTAGTGTGTACACGGGCAAGCCTTCAGAAGTGGTACCACCCACTGTAGTGTGAAGGGGAAAAGTCTGTCCCTTTATCTCTTCATTCTGTGGACCTTATTCCCATCTCATTCTGCCGTACTTGTAAACCCCCACTGGAGTGAACTCCAGAATCTGTTGATGGCTGAAGGTAGTTAAGTGAAGACGCACATGAACACACATGAAGCTGCCTGACACTCAATCAGACTGAAAGTCTGGTCTACTCAGACTGGCAGTGGCCTTACAGAGTCTCAGGCAGGGATCTTTCACATCACCTACTGCCTGGTCCTTTCAGCTGGAGGTTGCAGGGGTTCTTCTGCTGAGCCACAGCCCCACCCTGTGGTACCTTTCTGGCTTGTGCGGAGGCTGACTTTGTCCCCAAGCAGTGACAGCCTGGTCTAGAACTTCAGGTGAGGAGAGACTGCGGCTCAGCTGGAGAGTATTTACTTGACATGCAGAAGGTCCCAGGCTGAGCTCTTGACTACTCCAGGATCTTGGACAGCCAGTGTTGCGGAAAAGACTTTTCTCTGTCTGGGAACCCAGAGAGCTGCTAGGGTTGCCAGTCCTGTGTTGGAAAATTCCTCGAGATTTGGGGGTGGATCCTGGGGAGTATGGGGTTTGGGGAGGGGAGGGACCTCAGTGGGGTATAATTTTTATTTTATGTTATTGGATTTATATCCCAGCCTCCCCGCATAGTGGGCTCAGGGCAGGCTCCATCGTAAAAACGATGCGAACAGTTAAAAACATTAAAATAAATCGATTAAAATACCATTACGCATATTTCTAGCCAGTGCCTCAACAGGTGAGGGTCTAGTGTAGTTTGGGTTCCAGATGACAAAACAGATCCGACCCGCTGAAGGGGAGGCCCAATAGACCCACCGCCTCAGCTAAAAGCCTGGCGGAAGAGCTCCATCTTGCAGGCCCTGTGGAGCTGTAAAAGGTCCCGCAGGGCCCTAATCGCATATGGGAGCTCATTCCACCAGGCAGGGGCCAGGGTCTACCTTCCGCAGCAGCCATATTCTCCAAGGGAAATTGATCTCTGTTGTCTAAACATCGTTTGTAATTCTGGCTGATCTCCCGCCCCAACCAGAGGTCAGCAAACCCTAGCAACAAGTCAGAGCACTGTGCTAGAAAGACAAATTTCCTGACTTGGTTGAATGCATCTTCATATGTTCCCCATGCAAAATGTGCTGGCTTGTGCTATCGGCACTTAGAACAACTAGCCATTACTACGGTTGGAAAGTGTGCACAATCTGTGCAGAATCCTTTGTTTTCTATAAGCTTCCTTCAAAATTTCCCACAGCTCATCCTGTAGAGGCTGCTTAATCTGTGTGAGTTAAGTACCATCAGGTTGCTTCTGACTCATGGCAGCCCTGTGAATTAATGACCTCCAAAATGTCCTGTCATTGCTGAGGTCTTGCAGACTGAGGGCCGTGGCTCCCTGGATTGAGTCAATCCATCTCATATTGGGTCTTCCTCTTTTTCTTCTGCCCCCAACTTTTCCTAGCATGACTGTCTTTTTGTAGGCTGCGGTCACATGAGCAGTTTGCAGCAATATCGTTGCAGTGCCTTTGCGGATTTAAAGGGCATGATCCGACAGCAACATCTGCCTTCCGTGCCCCAGTTGTGATCACCCCGTTTTGCCCCACTTCAGGAGCAGAGTACCCAGGCACCAAGGAAAGTCTGGTCTTTACTGATGCCAGTACTTCCCCTTCACTTTTCCGGCCGTCTGAACTCCTCTGTCCCGAACTGAAGCTGGATGGGAAGTCTGAACTGGCAGATCAGTTCCTGCTGGGTTTTTTTTAAGGAGCTGCCGATGTTCGCATAAGCATATGAGTGCATATGCACATGTGCCTGCCTGTTTTTTAAAGAAACCCAACCAGGCAGCATGCTCTGTGGTTGAGGCGCTGCAGTAATGTGGATGCCTCACTACTAGACAAGCGCTTGGGAAAACTGCCTCAGGGTGTGCTGTCTGGTTGGTCCTTCCCGCAACAATTTGAACCGGCGTGCTTAGAGGCACGCCTAGACTGCACCAAGCCTCCAGTGTGACCGCAGCCCTAGTGACTCTGGTCTTCTTATAATGTGGCCAAAGTACGAAAGCCTCAGTTAACCCTCTTATTTATTTATTTTAAAAGTGTTAAGATATCGCCAGGACACCTGCTTGAGATGGCTCGCAAAGTAAAAACAAGACAACAAAACCATTTTTAGAAGATCAGTGTTAAAACAAGCATTAAACAACATTCAGCTGCTTAAAATGCTATGAAACAGGCTCAAAGAACACCATGAGCCACTGATACACCATAAGCTCTGGCCCTTTCTCACATGCCCAGGGAAATGCTGATTGCCACTTTGGCATGAGGAAGCAATTTTTCTCCAGGTCAGTTTAGCCAGGGAACCTGGAGGTTTTTTGTCATCCTCTGGGCACGGAACAGCAGTCACTGGGGGTATGGTGGGGGAGGTATTTGTGAATTTCCTGCATTGTGCAGGAGGTTGGACTAGATGACCCTGGAGGTCCCTTCCAACTCTGATTCTATGAAAAGAAAAACTCTGTGATTCCACGGAAAGAAAAAAGATGGAATTGCTCCATTAAAAGCTTGAGTAAAAAAGAAATGTCTTGGGCAAGTGCAGTGCTTTGGGGGGGGGGAGGTGCCAGAATTCTCAAGAGGGAAATGAAGTTTTCAATCTGTATACTGAAAACTCATGGACTTTAAGCATTTTTAAAAGAATCTTGTTGAAGAGGTTCTGGAACTCTGTTCCGGCACGTCCCCCCCCCCAAAAAGCCCTGGGCAAGTGCGTAAAGGACAGTAAGGCAGAGACACTAGGCAGGCCTTGGTGGGGAAGGCATTCCAAAGGAGATGAGTCTGAATTTCTCCTTGGTTATGATTTGGTACTGAATACCTCTTTTTATTCTGCCTTGCTGCAAGGCAGGATCTAACATGATTAAAACAATGTTTCCTGCTTGGTGCTTGTTTGTGTTTGAATATTTTCCATCAGGAAATGAGCATTTTTAAACAGCTTTTTTTTGGGGTGGGGGGATATGTTGTAACTTTCTTACTATTTCCTATGTACATAAGGGACCAGCATATATAACAAGCATATAGAATTAAAAAGTCATGTAAGAAGGATAAAAGTATGTATAACAGCACATCGTAGGGGAAGAGGAACAGAACTGATGAAATTATAAATGGATTTTAAAGAAAAGAAACATGGCATAGTCGTACATCTTTAGGTGGTTCTTCCCTTGCTAGTGCAGCAACAGTTATGTAGGAGAACTCTGCAATTTCGGAATGAATGTCCTCTCTGTGGTCTGGCATGCATCTGGTATGATTTTGGAAGCCTTGAAAAAGAGAGGGTGTGCCTGCACATAGGAGTGTGAGCAAGGGAGAATATAAGACCTACGTTTAAACAAAAACCCATCTATTTATTTTTATTCTACCCTTGCTCCAAGGGCCTCAGAATTATGTTCAGAGTTCTCCCCTCTACTGTCTTATGCTCCCAGTAACCGTGCGAGGCGGGCTGTGCCTGGCCCAAGGTCACCCTGCGGTCTTTATGACCAAGTGGGCAATTTGGACTCAAGGCTCCTGAGTCCTCGTCTGACACTCTCATCACTATATCATGCTGACTATAGGTTAGAGAAAGGGGAATTATAGTTCTTAAAGAAAAAGGACTGCCTATTGTTGTATGATAGGGTTTCTAACCTACCTGTGGCCTGGAGATCTCCCAAAATTACAACTGAGCTCCAGACGTACAAAGATCAGTTCCGCTGGAGAAAATGGCTGCTTTGAAGGGTAGTAGGCTTGCCAAGTCCCCCTGGGGGGCGGGGAAACCCCTGCCCCAGAGGCCCGTTCCCCGCCGCTGGCTGATCGGGCCCCGGGGGGAACCCCACCCCAACATGCACGTCACCCAGAAGTGACGTGACCATGCCGGGCACGCTGGGGGCGGGGCCCCGGTCATCCGAGGGAAAACTCTATGGTTTTCCCTCAGATGGTCGTGGCCCCGCCCCCAGCATGCCGAGCGTGGTCGCGTCACTTCAGAGTGACGTGGATGCGGGGTGCGTGTGCTCCAGTCGCCAGACGGGAGTCCCCCGCTGTGGTGAGATTCGGACTTGGCAACCCTAAAGGGCAGGGACTCTATAGCATTACACTTTGCTGAGGTCCTTCCCCAGACTCCACCCCCCCCCCAGTCTCCTGGAATTTCCCAGTCTGGAGTTGGCAACCCTATGGTATGAACCTCTGCACCGTAGCATTAATAAAGCATGGCAGTGCCCTTCCCCAGCTAAGTTCACAGTGAATGGCACAAATCAAAGGTGGCTCCACCCCCTTATAATCTCCCGCCATTTTTTTGTAGCTGAGAGCAGGGCTGGCCATACCCAGCCAGTTGTTCTAGTGCAGATTGATGAGTTTTCTAAATCAAATTGGAAACCAAGGGCATCACTCTTCCTGTTCTCGCACTCTGCATCCAAACCCTGCCCTGAACAAAGTTGCCTCTCATTGGTGGTTGCTAAGTCAGCAGATCTAGACATGGGCAGCTCATCCTAAGGAAATTCTAAAGAAATTCTAAGGAAACCCCAAATTCCTTGTTTGCTATTTGACCCACAATACAGGAGAGCATTTCCTGGTACACCACCAGTTTTAAGAAGTCACGCAGTACCCATGCTGTGTGGGCTAACTTAAATCACTGCAGCTGTTGCTTTTGGTGGTACCCTCTCATCAGACTTTGCATCCATTTTCCGCATAGCCCTGGAACTTTACTGTGATAGTCCCCGTACTGTAGAACAAGCTGCCTGCAGAGGTACAGAAGACATCGCCACCACATTTTGAAAGGCCCGTAGAGCATTCTGATTCATATGGAACAGTGGATGAGCTGTGAGAGGAAAAACAAAAACTTTTGACCTACTTAACGATTTCCCCATTTAATGGCACTTGCAGCTTTAATTTATTGTGTCATTGGATCTTATTTTAACTGTACTGAACTTAGGGAAGGCAGAGAAGAGATTTTTAAATGCATGACTTTACAAGTACATTATCATTTGTCAGGAAGTCAGGCTATAGTTTGGGTCCCCCAGAGGTCTTCCATGGACAGAAAGATTAAAACTCACAAAGTATAACTTTGTGGCATCCCTGGTTCTACTGCAGCCCGAAGTGCCTATCCCAAACGTACTCCTAGGATAGAGCAGCAAAGTGCCCCCACAAATGCGTCTCTTTCCCAGGAGGAACGTTTCCAGGGGATGTTTTGGGTTGGAGGGGGGGCAAGAACAGACAACAGAGATCTATTTCCCTTGGAAAATATGGCTGCTGTGGAAGGTAGATGTCCTTCTTGCCTCAACTAAGGCCAGGGCTTTTTCAGCCCTGGTCTGTACCTGGTGGAATGAGCTCCTGTATGAGATCAGGGCCCTGCGGGACCTTTTACAGCTCCACAGGACTTGCAAGATGGAGCTCTTTCCCCAGGCTTTTAGCTGAGGCGGTGGGTGCCCGCCATCTATTGGGCTTCCACTTCAGTGGGTCAGATCTGTTTTGTCATCTATCACCTATGAAATCACTGTGTATCTTGTCGGCACGTTGGATGCCAGAATCCAAGGAGTTCTTTGAGAAACTCTCATTGAATTCAAATGCTAGCTGCACGCTAGGATGCATTTAATCCCCTTGCGTGTCTCTTCAGGTGTTCGTACGGCTGGGACGCCAGAAGTGGAAACTGAAAGGGAAGATCGAGACTGACGACAGTCAGACATGGGATGAGGAAGAGAAGGTTTTTATACCCAATCTCCATGAGAAGTTTGAAATCAAGGTAGTAACTTATGTTGGCTAGAGTTGCAGCCTCTTTGTTAGCAAAGCTGGGTGGAAGGTTCCTGTATAGCTCACAGCTCCTTGCAAATGGCCATAATGCTTAGTTCATTGTCCCAGCCTTTGATTTTTCTGCTTACCTTCTTCTGCTTACCTTTCCTTAGTGCTTGATTCCCCCTCCCAGAAGGCAGATGGGTAACTCCAGTGTTAATATATGCATAGAACAATTCATATTATGGTGGCTAGTTTTTAAATGATTGTATCGGGAAGGTCTAAAATGGGTTCCCAGATTTGGAGAACTGGTTAATTGGCTTCATTTGTACAACTTTCCTGGGTGGGAATTTTGGAATACGTAAGGCCACTGAGAGAGTGCATCCAATATGTTTGCTAGGAACTGTGTTTTTTAAAAAACAATCAGCCTTTGAGGATATCAGATTTTGCGGAGCATAACAGATCTTGTGGGGTGAGCTGCAGCTCTGTAGGCTAGAAAATCATGATTTATAGTCAGATCTTGTTTCCCCTACCACACTTTTTCCACAAGACAAGAAGCAGCAAGGATCCCCTGTCTCCCCCCCCCCTTTGCTGTGTTCCTCTGTTGCTCTTTGTGTGGGATACACACACACGCACCAAGAAAAACAGTCATAGCTTGCAGGAAAGCACTTCTTCTGTCCATGTTGAAGAATGGTAGAATGGATGGAAGCACTTCCTTCATGACGTGCTTCCCTCCTAGCAAGAAAGGGAGCATGGAACCTTAATTAAGGGCACTACTTGAGTCTGCTGCAGGTAACGAGGTTGCCAGGATTCATCCTGTAAAAAAACACAGGTGGTACAGTTTGCTCCCTTTCAGATGGCTAAACAAGTTGATTCACATGTGCCTGCACTTCACCATCTGTATTTTCTGTTCTGACCTTCCTTTTAAAAAAATTAGGACTGTTTTTATGGTCCCCCCTCCATTTTATCTTCACAATAGTAAGTGGAAGGTCGGTAGTTCAGCAGTTCGAGACCCGGGTTGCCGCATGACGGAGTGAGCTCCTGTCTCTAGTTCCAGCTCTTGCCAGCCTAGCAGTTCGAAAGCAAGAAATTGCAAGTAGATAAATAGGTACCACTTCGGTGGGAAGGTAACAGCGTTCTGTGCGCCTCGGTGTTTAGTCATGCCGGCCACAGGACCACGGAAACGTCTTCGGACAGTGCTGGCTCTTCAGCTTTGAAACGGAGATGAGCACCACAACCCTATGGGGGGCAAGAACAGACAACAGAGATCTATTTCCCTTGGAGAATATGACGAATTTCAGACAGACAATATAATCCGGAAGAGGAATGGTTCCCAAACGGTTTCTGGTCTGTCATTTCAGACAGAACTGTTTTAGAACCGGTTCCCTACCGGAATATATTTGTAATTTCACACACAAACGCTTCTGTCCCATTTAGGAAACAGGGCTGAAGCGTTTTACCTGTCAACCGCTTCCAAGTATTCTTCAGTTTCCTCTCCCGGTTCCGATGCGCTTTTCCCCGCCTTTTTTCGCCCGCACGGGCTATCTCCGGCTTTTTTTTAACGTTCGCTTTATGGCGCTATAGCGCTATAACTTAGCAGCATTATATCGACCCCATTGGAATGCCTGGAGTGTTGTGTTATAGCGCTCTAAAGCAAACGTTTAAAAAAACCCCGGAGATCGCCTGCGCGGGTGAAAAACGGCGGGGAAAAAGCGGTGCAGTCTGAAATGGCAAACCGCTTCAGATCCAGCTCTTTACCGGAAGGAGAAAGCCATGTGTGAAATGGCAGCCCTATACCGGTTTACTCCATGACTGATCAAAAACGGCTTCAAAATGGCTTAAAAAGGGTAATGTGAAATTCCTCTATGGCTGCTGTGGAAGGTAGACGTCCTTCTTGCCTCAACTAAGGCCAGGGCTTTTTCAGCCCTGGTCTGTACCTGGTGGAATGAGCTCCTGTATGAGATCAGGGCCCTGCGGGACCTTTTACAGCTCCACAGGGCTTGCAAGATGGAGCTCTTCCCCCAGGCTTTTAGCTGAGGCGGTGGGTGCCCGCCATCTATTGGGCTTCCACTTCAGTGGGTCAGATCTGTTTTGTCATCTATCACCTATGAAATCACTGTGTATCTTGTCGGCACGTTGGATGCCAGAATCCAAGGAGTTCTTTGAGAAACTCTCATTGAATTCAAATGCTAGCTGCACGCTAGGATGCATTTAATCCCCTTGCGTGTCTCTTCAGGTGTTCGTACGGCTGGGACGCCAGAAGTGGAAACTGAAAGGGAAGATCGAGACTGACGACAGTCAGACTTGGGATGAGGAAGAGAAGGTTTTTATACCCAATCTCCATGAGAAGTTTGAAATCAAGGTAGTAACTTATGTTGGCTAGAGTTGCAGCCTCTTTGTTAGCAAAGCTGGGTGGAAGGTTCCTCTATAGCTCACAGCTCCTTGCAAATGGCCATAATGCTTAGTTCATTGTCCCAGCCTTTGATTTTTCTGCTTACCTTCTTCTGCTTACCTTTCCTTAGTGGTTAATTCCCCCTCCCAGAAGGCAGATGGGTAACTCCAGTGTTAATATATGCATAGAACAATTCATATTATGGTGGCTAGTTTTTAAATGATTGTATCGGGAAGGTCTAAAATGGGTTCCCAGATTTGGAGAACTGGTTAATTGGCTTCATTTGTACAACTTTCCTGGGTGGGAATTTTGGAATACGTAAGGCCACTGAGAGAGTGCATCCAATATGTTTGCTAGGAACTGTGTTTTTTAAAAAACAATCAGCCTTTGAGGATATCAGATTTTGCGGAGCATAACAGATCTTGTGGGGTGAGCTGCAGCTCTGTAGGCTTGAAAATCATGATTTATAGTCAGATCTTGTTTCCCCTGCCACACTTTCCCCACAAGACAAGAAGCAGCAAGGGTCCCCCCCCCTTGCTGTGTGCCTCTGTTGCACTTTGTGTGGGATACACACACACCAAGAAAAACAGTCATAGCTTGCAGGAAAGCACCTCTTCTGTCCATGTTGAAGAATGCTAGAATGGATGGAAGCACTTCCTTCATGACGTGCTTCCCTCCTAGCAAGAAAGGGAGCATGGAACCTTAATTAAGGGCACTACTTGAGTCTGCTGCAGGTAACAAGGTTGCCAGGATTCATCCTGTAAAAAAAAACAGGTGGTACAGTTTGCTCCCTTTCAGATGGCTAAACAAGTTGATTCACATGTGCCTGCACTTCACCATCTGTATTTTCTGTTCTGACCTTCCTTTTAAAAAAATTAGGACTGTTTTTATGGTCCCCCCTCCATTTTATCTTCACAATAGTAAGTGGAAGGTCGGTAGTTCAGCAGTTCGAGACCCGGGTTGCCGCATGACGGAGTGAGCTCCTGTCTCTAGTTCCAGCTCTTGCCAGCCTAGCAGTTCGAAAGCAAGAAATTGCAAGTAGATAAATAGGTACCACTTCGGTGGGAAGGTAACAGCGTTCTGTGCGCCTCGGTGTTTAGTCATGCCGGCCACAGGACCACGGAAACGTCTTCGGACAGTGCTGGCTCTTCAGCTTTGAAACGGAGATGAGCACCACAACCCTAGAGTTGGACTCGACTGGCTTTCGAGCAAGGGAACCTTTACCTTTACTTTGTCAGGTGGGCTAGGGTGACTGTCCCCAGGATTTCGTGGCTGGAGGGAACAAACCATCCCTGGAACCAGAGAGCTCTGTTTTGATAAGTAGATGCGGAACCGCAAAGAGTAACAACTGTTTATGCGTGTGGGTCACTCCTTTACCTCTCGCTTTTCTCCTCAACAGTGAGACAAAGTGGCTCACAATGCAAAGTGCACAGCAGTACAGAAAGATCAACCAGGCTGGAAAAGTGTGTGTGGGGTTGCTATCTTCCTCTGCCAGGGGATCTTCCTGCCACCTCTAGGCTGCGACCCACACTCCCTCTAAGCTGTGCAGTCTTGTGAGCAAAAATTCTACTTTGTGAGCTGCTGGCGTTAAAGCTGTGAACGAGCGATTTGGCTACAGCATAAATCAGTTTGCTCTCGAGCCCTCCTTCCCGAGCTGAGACAAAAACGTGTGAGCTGGAGGCTAAAAAAACTGTGAGCCAGCTCACACTAACTCAGCTTAGAAGGAACACTGGCTACGACCAATGTTCCCTCTAAGCTGTGGTGTCTTGTGAGCAGGGCTATTTTTGGGCAGGAACGCACAGGAACGGAGTTCCGGCTGGCTTCCAAGTTGGCCACACCCAGCAGAAACTCATTAGCATAATAGGCCACACCCAACAGCAGAAGCTCATTAGGATTGGCTACATTAGGGGTGTGTGGACTAACATGCCAAAGGAGTTCCTGCTACAAAAAAGCCCTGGGTAAACAGAATAAGAAGCAAAAGGTGGGTGTGGCTGGATGACTACACTTCTGGTAACATGGGGGTGCGACCTAATATGCCAATGAGTTGTGCTGTCAGGGGTGTGACCTAATATGCTAATGAGTTTCTGCTGTTGGGTGTGGCCTGTTATGCTAATGAGTTCCTGCTGGGCTTTTTCTAAAAAAAAAAGCCCTGCTTGTGAGCAAAAATTCTACTCTGTGAGCTATTGGCATTAAGGTTGTGAGTGAGCAGTTTGGCTGCTGCATAAATTAGTTTGCTCTGGAGCCGTCCTTTCTGAGCTAAGACAGAAATCTGTGAGCTGGAGGCTAAAAAAACTGTGTGCTAGCTCACACTAACTCAGCTTAGAGGGAACACTGGCTACAACCCTCAGATTAGGAGCCAAAGGATAAGAGCCTTTTGGCTTGCACTCCTGGGCACACCCAGGAGGACAAGCACCTGCAAGAGAAGAGAGACCAACACTCAGCCTGGAGTCTCACAAGCTGGCAGCCATCTCTCCACAGTTCCCCATAAAGCCGGTTAATTCTCTCTCTCTCCCCCCCCCCCCCCCCCTCTTATGGTTTCCTAACTTGGAAATTCATTTCCCTCCCCTCAGGCTGCTTCCAACCCAAAGAGGAGGAAAAGACTGCAACACTCCTTCCTCTCTGACAACGTGTGGCGGGAGGGAACCAGGAATTCCTGATCCCTCTCCAGCAGAGCTTTGGGAAATGTGTTTATAATGTTCCCTTTCCTCACCCCCTTCTGGACATGGGGAGAGGTTAATTGAGATCCACTGTGCAAATATCGTGAGAAAGCATGCAAAAGTCTTGCATTGTGAAATCAAGATGAATCATCTCTTTCCAAAGTCAAGGACAGATTTGGTTTTCATTTTGGCGAAGCTAAATCCTGGATGTTTTTGTTGTCTTTGCTTCCTCCTTTAGTCCATAGGATTTTAACTATCACACTGTGGTGTGGTGACTAGGATCTGAGTGATCTGGGTTCAGATCCTCACTCTCAGCCTAACCTACTACACAGAATGGTTGTGGGGATACAACAGAGGACAGAAGAGAGCCACAAAGACCACCCTGAGCTCCCTGGGGGAAGGATCAGATAACAATGTGCTAGATGAGTTGGTGAAAGTTCACATGTGCTTTCTCATTGCTTAGCCGTTGTATACAGAGATTTCATAGTGCCATAGATAACAGTTTTTGCTTGAGGCTGTTTGCAAGCTGTAAGACATTAAAGGTCTTTTACCTCCGTGGAACAGTCCCGAGGCCTAACTTGCAGGTGAAGAGCTTTTTTTAAGGTGGCAAAACTGATACATGGCAAGTTTGCTATCTCATTGGTATGTGAAACAAATCTCATATGTGAAACTCAAGTTAGTCTGTCAGGAAAATCCCAAGTACTTCAACATAAATATATAAGCCCAGTTCACATATCCAAGTATTTGGGGTGGTTCTGTGCCCCCCCCCCCTCCCAGACCTGCAGGAAAAACAGGCCAGAATGAAGATCACATTTGAAGCAGCTATGGAGTGAGAGAGAGGAAGCAAAAGGCTCTGAGACAACTGCATTCTGGACTGAAGAATATCCAGTCCCTGACTCTGGCTTCTCCTACAGGTTTATTGTGCCCCAGCCACCCACAATCAAACAGAAAGGTGGACGCAAGCTTTAAATTAGTGTGTAAACTATGTGCTCCCTGAAGTCTCTTATTTAGAAAGCTGCTCGACGAAGGCTGTACTTATTTGTGAGGTAGGGACCCCAGCTTCTTAGATTTTTGTTTCGACAGACAAGACACAGATGGAGATGAACAACATAGGTTTATAAAATATTTAATAAGGTAAATATCGTAGGGTTGCCAGATCTGAGTTGGGAAATACCTGGAGATTTTGGGGGTGGAGTAGGGCAGGGTCTGGCTGGGGCCGACCCTCTAAAGCAGCCATTTTCTCCAGGGGAACTGATCTTAGTCATCTGGAAAAGAGTTGTAATAGCGAGATGTCTCCAGGTGCCACCTTGCGGTTGGCAACCTATTTTGATGTGTGGGTAACTTAAATGTATAAGGTAAAGCTGGCTCTCAAAGGTTCAAGGCTGCTCTTTTCTCTCACAAAGCACCTTACCACAGAACCTACACATACCAATTAGGAATGATGGGCCCTTAACAGGATGCTTATTTGTCACACTATTCCTTAAGCCGACCCCCAAAACCTAACTAGAAAGACGAATAAAAGCTTGAGTAAGCTGATGCGCCGTTCCAAAGCCATGAAACCCCTATGCAAGAAAGAAGTTTTTCTTCACCCTTCTTAAGCCAAGGCTCTCACCCCTCCCTCCAGTGGAGTTCCGTGGGTTCTGATTGGCTGACAATTACTTGGATTTGCAGAAGGCCTAAATTGCAAGGCTTGGTTCAGAGCACTGGAGGAGAGGTGGGACTTTTAAGGATGATTGCCATGACAGCGGTCTCTGTTTATGAAATGCAAATGGATGGCTTGTGTAGCCTCAGTTTGCATTGGGACCAGGAAAGGAACAGGAGGGGGGGAATTAACTCGTTTACCTCTGCTTGGTTTTACCAGTCAGAATTGCTGTCTTCATTTTAAAGGCCAGCAGACGTGTTCATAAACAAATGCAACCATTTGTAAGTTAAAGGACATCATGATCACAGACAACTGGCACTCAAAAAAGCAAGTTGGCGAGAGAGGGAAATGCTGGTAGCGCACATAATAAGCCCTTTGTTACATGTACATTATGAACCCAATGATGGCAAATTACGAAGTGTGTTCAGCTACCTCAATATAGTCTTACCTTTCATTGCTGCTTTTACATGGCGTGGAAATAGGGTGTGCTGCTAACGTAGTTCCTCTGCCCCTTGTGAGATGTAGGCTAGCACCTGTATGCTGCATGTTGCCGACAAAGGTAATCCCCAAGGGCATAAATGAAGCATGCACATGATGCACCCTCATCCAGGGAGATGAAGGGTCATTTTGTCCCCTTGCTGTTTTCCTGTGGGGGTTAGGGGTTCTGCTCTTGCATACAGGCATCTGGTATATCTAGAATCTGCACTGTGCCTTCGGGCTGTAGCTCAGACATTAAACATTTTTTTTGCATACAGAATGTCTCTGGTTTAGTCTCTGGCATCTCCAGTTTAAGGATTGGGTAGTAGGTGAAATGAAAGATCTCAACCAGAGACCCTAGACAGCCACTTTCAGTCAGAGTAGACAGTCCTGCCCTTGATTGACCCAGGGGTCTGACTTATTTACTATTTGCTTCACTTATACCCCACTTTTCTCACCAGTGGGAACCAATGCTCCCTCTAAGCTATGGAGTCTTGTGAGCAAAAATTCTACTTTGTGAGTTACTGGCATTAAAGTTGTGAGCGAGCGATTTGGCTGCTGCATAAATTAGTTTGCTCTGGAGCTATCCTTCCTGAGCTAAGGCAAAAATGTGTGAGCCAGAGGCTAAAAAACTGTGAGCTAGCTCACACTAACTCAGCTTAGAGGGAACACTGGTGGAAACCCAAAGTGGCTTTACATCATTCTCCTCCGTTTTATCCTCACAAAAACCCCTATGAGGGGGGTAGTTTAGGCTGAGAGAGAGTGACTGGCCCAAGGTCATCTAGCAAGCTTCCATGGTAGACTGGGGTTTTGAACCTGGGTCTCCCAGATCATAATCCAGCACTCCTAACCACTACACCACACTGGTTCTCTGGTATAAAGTTTGGTATAAGGCTGCTTTGTGTGTTCATCCAAAAACTTTTTAAAAAAAAGTTTCAGAGGGTACTCATGTCGCCCTGCAGTAGAGCTTATACCTCAAAAATCTTGTTGTTTTCTAAGGTGCTACTGGACTTTAAGAGTGTTTGTTTGTTTCTAATTCTTTTTGCTTGTTGGTTTTTAGCATCTTTCGAATTTTCTTATTTTGGGAGTGACACAGAGCACCCAATAGACCCACTGATAATATCCTAAATCCAAAGACATGCATGAGAATACTTCGTTATTTCCTTAATAATACCCTAGGCAGAACATCTTCTAGAGCTCACTCCCATACTGTAAGAAGTCTTTTTTGTGTAACCTCACACACACACACAGACACACACACACTAATTTTGCTGTGCTTAATGTTCTTGCAGACATATGGGGTGCATGAACAACCATGGGACAGCTTTCTAAGCTACTTTATCACCTATTTTGGCAGGTCACTGAGCTCCGAGGACTGAGTACCCTCTTGGTAGGCATGGTGAAATGTGACAGCATAGACTTCTTTATCACCAGGCCTCAGACTATCATTGTGGATGTCACTGAACTAGGGACCATCAAGCTCCAGCTGGAGGTGCTTTGGAAGTAAGTATACAGTGACACTTCTCAAACAGGTCGCCTAGCAAGATGCGTTGCCTGACCCCTGGTCATTGTATCAAACCTAAACCCAAGGGTATGATGCAATGTCTGATAAGGCGGCAGAATTATCAAGGGGTAAGAAAATTGTCAAGTGGTAAGAAAGAATCCCCATCTTAATTTCGTTTGTTTGGTCAAATGATTGCAATAAAGAACAATCATATACATAATTTTACTATTAAAAATACCATATAAAAGCAATTAAAAACTAATTCAAATTTAAAATCTAATTACAATATATGTTATGAGATATCAGTATCACCAAACAAAATCTAGCTACCTGGTAGGTAATCTTGGGGTTCTTATCAGGTCTTAATTTTGCTTTGTTTTGTGGATTTTCTATGTGGGAGACCCAGGTTTGGATCCACAATCTAGCCTGTAGGCCCAGTATGCCCAGGAGGTCTCCTCTTCCAAGTACTCACCAGGCTTGGCTTCCAAGATCAGACAAGATCTGGCATGTTCAGGGTGATATAGCTGTACAACCCTGAACATGCCTGATCTCGGACTCCCAATGAACGCTTGCTGGGTGATCTTGCTGGGTGATCTTGGTCCAGTCGTGCATACTCTGCCTACTCTACCTTACGTGGCAGTAGTTGTTGTGAAGATCATAACCCAACGACGTTGTAATCTGTTTTGGTTCCCCACTGGGAACATAAATAAGTAAAAAAATCTAGCCACAATCTGGAGAGCAGAGTGGCCCTTGAGAGCAGAACTTGCGCTCTTTGGTGTGCCGACTGTAATGCTCAGGATGGAAGGGTGTAAAATTTATGGTGGCATGCTGAAACCTTAGCCCTTTCTTCTTATCTACAGACCAAGCTCGGCTTAGGTAGTGGCAAACCACCCCTCCGCTGATGTTCTTCATCTTAAATATGCCTCTTCTGAAGGAACATATTTGGAGGGCTAACTACTGAATGGAAGCCAAGTTCTCTCTTTTAAAAAAAAAAAAAAATCTGGATCCTCCTCTTCATTAGTTGATTCTACTTGTGGCCAAGTCTGGCCTCCGTTTTTAAAAACTGCTGTACGTGGACCTGATGTTCACTTCCTGTGCTCTGTGGGCATGTCTATTCAGATACAAGGAAGGGCCTCCAACAATGAAGCAGAGCAGAAAATGAAGGCTTTTGAGATGGGGACCATAAACATTTACCTGAAATAAGTGAGAGGGAAGAACATCACCTGAATCCAGTTGTTTTTATATGTTTGTCAGCTTTCCGATACTGATTCGTAACACAGTTACTAAGGATTTGTGCGGTTCCTTAACCATTCCAGTATAATCACATTGATTCTACTTCAAAGTTCACCACCTGAGCCTGCAGAACTTCCTTTTTAACCATTTTAAAGGCCATCTTTTGTAGTCAACGGTTTTCTATTAAAGGCAGACTTGAATGCTAACGATGCGTTTATGGTCACTGCAGTGTTATGTTTCTCCTTGGTGGAGGAAGAAATGGTTCTTTAAGAAGAAAGGCAGTGTTCAATTGCATTTTTAAAAATCCGCGATGCAAAGAAATAGATCTCTGATTCAGTTTATTATCTTCCCTCTATGTGGTTAAAAGGTCTCTCTATTCTGTGGCTTGGATCCACCAGAGCATTTCTGCTGATGCAAGGATTTCTGCCTCTGAAGGGTGAATTTATTTTATTTTATTTCTTTGTTTTATATCCTGCCCTCTCTGCAAGCGGGCTTGGGGCGGCATACAAGGCTGCTTTCTTCACACACCCCCCTTTACTGAAGCCTGCAATCCCCCTTCCCCGTTTTATTGATTGCAGTAGGAGAGAGAGAGCGTCATGCTCCATGGGCAGGCATTGTTCTGTCCACTGAAATGCTTTGGTGGATCCAGACCTATATCTTTGGCCTGTAGGCACTGCGGTTGATCTTGGTCCAGAAGGTAAATTGTGTGCACAGCCACTATTAAGATCAGAACTGCATGGGAAGAAAAGAGGGATTTAAGCCTTTACTCCTCATTTGGTTTCTCCAATTAAAACCAGGCTTCCAACACTGTTGTTCCTTTACCCACCGTTTAGCATTTTTCAAAAAAGGATGTCTCCCACCCCACCTTAATAATAGCATGAAGATTCCAAGTTCTGATTAACCCTTCAAGCCCTGCATGGTTTTGTTAAACCCATTCTGTGGCCCTGATCCCGTGCACAAGAGCAGTTCCTATTTTTTACAGATTAGGAGAGGTCCATATGACCCTTCATGTCAGTTTCGACCCTTTAGACTCTGCTTGGATGTTCCCACTTCCTTGCCTTTATGGTGATTTACTTGGCACTAACTTATAACTTATAACTGAGCCCGCTTGCGGGGAGGGCGGGTTATAAATATAATAAATAAATAAATTATATTCAGTTCAGTGCATATGTAGCTTCGGGGAACCGTAAAACAGGCTCTCAGATATTTTTCAGTGTAGTAGGTCTTGCCCTGCTGGCTAAATCACCTTTGGCTTTATTCTGAGCTATACTGTAAAAACTATAGCGCAGACAAATGTCTTGCCGGCTGGAAGGAGACAATATTAAGAAAGCCAGTATGCATAGCCAAGAGCAAAGAAGGTATAACTGATTCAGCGTCTCTTGACTTGTGCCAAACCTTTCCACGCTGCACTTCATAGCCACTCCTAGTTCACCTGATGCTTGCCAACCCTTCCCCGTCGCTGACTGCACAAATCCAGAAGGGCGAGTGTGAGCCAGATTCCCTAAGGGATGGATTCTTTTTCTATACTTGAAGTAAATGTTTTGACTCTAAATACAGGGATGTCTCAGGACAACTTTGGCAATCAGTACAAATTATGTGTGTTTAAAAGCCAGTCCCTAAAGCCAGCGTACTTTCAGAAACAGCACGGGGAAGCAAGAGAAAACTAACCCATATTTATTGTCTCTTTAATAACGTCCCTGCTGTCTGTGAGTCTGTCTGTCTCCTGAACTGCTTTGCCAGCACTAGCAAGGAGAGACAGGGACTGCCAGACAGCTGAGGGGGAGAAAAGGGGCTGCTGGAGTCTCTTTACCAGGGACAGAGCCCTCCCCAAAAGATTCCTCTTTCCTACTAGCAGCAGTAAGGGGGAAAAGCTTACTCAGTACAGAACAAAAGGTGTTTTATCACCAGCAGCCGGCAGCTTCAGGGAACCCCCAAAACAGGCTCTCAGATGTTTTCTGTGTAGATTGTGGCTAGATCGGTCTTGGTTTTGTTCTGAACTAGATTGTAAGCTGCTGTGTAAGCAAATCTCTGATCTGCTGCCCTTTCCTCTGTTTGCATAGATGGAGGGGTTGGGGCAGCAGCTGTAGCTCTTTCACAAACTCTGTATGTCTGTGTTTTAAGTGCCATCAAGTTGTTTCCGACCCTATGAATTAATGTTCTCCAAAACGTCCTATCATCAACAACCGTACTCAGTTTCTTGCAAGCTGAGGGCCGAGGCTTCCTTTGTTGAGTCCATCCATCCCATGTTGGGTCTTCCTCTTTTCCTGCTGCCTTCAGCTTTTCCCAGCATTACTGTCTTTGCCGTATCTGAAGAAGTGAGCAGTGACTCCGGAAAGCTCATCCCCTGCCACCTATTTTGTTAGTCTCTAAGGTGCTACTGGACTCCTGCTCTTTTCTGCTGTCTTTGCCAGTGACCCTTGTCTTCTCGTAATGTGACCAAAGTATGATAACCTCAGTTTGCAGTAGAAAAGACAAAAGAGTCCAGTAGCACCCTAAAGACTAACAAAATTTGTGGCAGGGTATGAGCTTTCCTGAGTCACTGCTCACTTCTTCAGTGACTCACGAAATACCTTGCCACAAATTTTGCTAGTCTTCAAGGTGCTACTGGACTCTTGCTCTTTTCTGCTGCTACAGACAGACCAGCACAGCTACCCATCTTGATCTAACCTCTGTTTGGTCATTTTAGCTTCTAGGAGAGTTCAGGCTTGATTTGATCTAGAACCCACTTATTTGTCTTTTTTGGCAGTCCATGGTATCCATAAAACTCTCCTCCAGCACCACATTTTGGAGAGGAATCAACTTTCTTCCTGTCAGCTTTCTTCACTGTCCAACTTTTACACCCATGTATAGTAATGGGGAATACTGTGGCATGAATTAACTTGATCTTGGTTGCCAGTGACACATCCTTATCCTCAAAATAACCTTTTCTAGCTTCTTCATGGCTGCCCTTCCCGGTCTCAAGCTCCTGATTTCTTGGTTGCAGTCTTCCTTTTGGTTGATGGAGCCAAGGGACAGAAAATCTTGAACAATTTCCTTTTCTTCATCATTAGCCTTAAAGTTATATAATTCCTCTTCCTCTTCTTCCTCCTCTCTCATCATTGCCTGACACCTTTGCCAATTGGAAACCATTCTGTTCCCAACAGTGGCCTCTTGTATTGGTTGCACATCAAAACAATCAGGAGCTGTGGCACACCCATTTCATTTAAAACCAACCATAACTTTTCATGATCCACACAGTCAAAAGCTTTGTTGTAATCTCTGAAACACAAGCTGTTTTTCTTCTGAAATTCTCTTGTGTGTTCCAGTAACCAACGTAATTTTGCAGTTGGATTTCTTGATGCTTGGGGGGGTCAACAGTGGGAGGGCTTCTAGTGTCCTGGCCCCACTGGTGGACCTCCTGATGGCACTGATATTTCTGGCCACTGTGTGATACAGAGTGTTGGACTGGATGGGCCTTTGGCCTGATCCAACATTGGCATCTCTTATGTTCTTATGTTCTTAGTAGTGCCTCTTCCTTTTCTGAATCCAGTGTCTCAAAAATTAAATTAAATATTTGGCTTTAAAAAACGCCAGAGATACTGTGTAATCAGGGCAGAGGGGGGGCTACAGTAATTTCATTTCTGTGGCTGTGCAGTTTTTAAAGTCCTTTGAGGGAAGCAAACGGTACTGGGAGAGGTGGCTTAAACCTAACTGAGAACATGAAAAAGGGGCTGTGGGCTGTCTTCATGGCCCCATTTCCATAGAGTACCTTGATAGCTTTTACTGCTTCTATTTTACTGCTCAGAGGTCAAGATGCTGAGTTGCAGACTGGAAGGTCGGTAGCTCGGCAGTTTGAAATCCTAGTGCCATGTGATGGAGATCCTTTCCGCACTAGACCTTAAATCCTGGTTCAACCCGGTCCCCAAACTTACATTCTACACTACACTCGAGTTCACCCCTGTAATTATCTCGGGGTACTTTTTGTTTCCACGTTACATTGAGGTCAGCCCGGTTTCGCCTCACGCTTGTCCTGGGATAAACGGATGCTGTTATAGCCTATGATAAATGCAAGGTATTGTGTCACGAATTGAACTCTGATAAAACCAGGGATGAGATCCAAGTGCGGAAAGGCCAGAGTGAGCTCCCATCTCTGGCCTCAGTTCCTGCCAACCTATCAGTCCCAAGAGCAAGAAATTGCAAGTAGATAAATAGGTACCGCTTCGGTGGGAAGGTAGCAGCGTTCCGTGTGCCTCGGCGTTTAGTCATGTCGGCCAAATGACCACGGAAACGTCTTCGGACAGCGCTGGCTCTTTGGCTTGGAAACGGAGATGAGCACTGCCAACTAGAGTGGGATTCAGCCAGCTTTCGAGCAAGGGAAACCTTTACCCGAAGAGTCGGACTCGACTGTGCGACTGAACAACAACAATTTTATATTTGCACCCTGCTTCTCCTCAAAAGAGCTTGGAGTAGCTTGTCTCATGGTGTCCCAACTGGACACTGATCAGGATCAGGTCCTCTCCAGCAGCTGAACCTTATCAAGTGCCTGCTGACCATTCTCCAGCCTTTAAACAAATGTGTTAGGCTTTGTGCCTACTACATATTGGTATTGCCACTAAATTGATGCCGCAGACATGGCTTTTCTCACCAAGGAGCACTGGGGATTCTTCAAAGTGTGTGTGGTCTATGTAAATGTAAACTTGTCGGCCCAGCTTCTAGCCCAGGTAAACGTGTATGTTTATGTGTAATATATATCTACTATGTGTAGTCTGTGATGGTTCCTTAATTAAAAAAAAAAAAAAAAGACAGCCCCAGCATCTCTCCCTAGTTCTGAGCAGTGGCAATGCAGAATGCAGAGAAATTTCCCCCTTTTTGGGGGGGACGGGGATTCAAGGGACTTAATTTTTCCTAGGTTTAAGTAAAAGCTCCCCCTATCCATCTCCTATTAGCCTGCTGAAGAAAAAAAAATGCAGGTATGTGGTAGAAGGGAGGGGCTAGGTTAAATTTTGTTCCTTCACCCAGAGCTGCTGTTCCAGTGAAAACTGGATCTTATTCCCTCCACTATTTTTGAAGTGTGTATGTGTGAGAGAGAAAAAAGCCAGGAGATATTATCATGGCTCTCCCGCATCGTTTCTGTTTCAGCCTGAAATCTGTCCTAAATGAGAACACCCACAGGCAACGTCCTGTATGTCATCTGTGGTGGTAAATAACACAAAAGGTTGGGGTTCCTTTTTTTGTTTATCTCCAAGAAAGAAACTTTCTTAAGGCCAAAGCAGATTTCCTGAGAAGCCCTTTAACTGATGGCAAGTTCTGTTTTTTAATGAGCTAATCCTTGGTGGGAAACCTGAAAATATTGTTGCAATGTTTTGAGTTTTGCTCAATGTGTCCCTCGGTTGCCAAGTCGATTCTCAGGGTGGGGGGGCTTGTGCACAGAATTAATGTCTTCATTTCCTGGTAGACGGCTGGCTTTCTCTTAACACACAGCTCTGTGTTTGGTGTGATGAGACAATTGTGTTTATTTTCAGCAGGTACTCGCCAGTATTAGAGTCCTTAGTTTAAACAAACACACTTTAATTGTGAACAGAGAAATGATCCCCCAAGAGAGAGATGAATGAATATTCCAGAATGGGACCCTATGGGGTTTTACAGGGCTGAGGTAAACAAATGGGAATTCCAGGACAGTATAGCATCCCTCTCACGATGTATAGGTTGAGTAGGCATTAAAGAGGGAAGAAGAGAGCACCACTGAAAAGGGTCATTGATCAGTATTGATTACTGTGTGCTTTTTGCATGCAGACGTTCATCTCCTATTAAAGGGTCAGATATCAGGCTCTGGAAAACCTTTCTGCCCGAAACCTAGGAGGGCTACAGCCTGAGGAAAAGGCAAGAAGACAGTATTGGGTTGAGTGGACCAGTAGAGCTGGTTGTTAGCTATGGTTGCCAGCTGCAGGTTTAGAAATATCTGGAGATTTTTGGGGCGGAGCCTGAAGAGGGTGGGGTTTGGAGAGGGACTTCTAGTTCTAGATCCCAACACACAATTATGGAATGGATCTGCTGAGACATTTCTGCAGATGGAAGGGTTTCTGCACAGCAGTTGGGTTTGTGGAGAGCAGAACCATGCTAAGGTGAACATCAGACTCAACTAAACCTGTGGGGCTTGCATATCCCAAACAGGGAGCAAAACTGCAGTTTAAACTCTCACAGTGCAATCCTAAGAACACATTCCTGGGAGTAAGCCAGATTGAATAAGCCCGAGATGGGTTCTGAGTCGACTGGCATAGGATTGCTCACTTAAACTCAGTTTAAGCATTTTGAAGCTAGGGTTAGTGCAATAATCTGGATGCAGTTCTGTCAAAACCAGGTTCTGAATTTATTTTATTAAGTACAGTTAGGCCTGATCTGCATTTAGCATTTGCTCCGCTGTTTTACCAAACCCACACTGGAACATCTTTAAGATGCGGCTCAAAACCACATTCTAATGCCCTGGGCCAATGCTGTACTGACTGCAGAGTTATCCCCGAATGGCCATAAAATGGCCATAAATCTATGCAGATGGCTACCATAAAACCGAGAGATCAAGTGAAAGCGGCATGCAGTCTGGACACTGCCATAAAGTCCGACTATCAAACAGAGTGAAAGTGGCCTTCAATGTTCTGTTCCAGCGTGGGTTTGGTGAAACAGCGGAGCAAATGCTAGTGTTCCTGAGGTTTCTCATGGTGTATGGACCTGGCATACCAACTCTGTTCCCTGGTGCCGTCCTTGAGCATTGCCAGAAACAGAGATGCCTGGCTAGAGGGAAGGCGATGAAATCAGAATTAGTCAAGACAAACCAGGGTTTATATGATTGTCTGTAAGCTGGATCCTGGTTCCACAAAGAAACCATAGTTAAAATAAAATGGGGTTTTGACATAGGGCCCGAACTGAGCAGTAAAGTTGTACAGATGTTTAAAATGATTTATACGTTGGTGATTTTTATATTTTTACACTAAGAGCAGAAGCAAAATAAAATGTAAAAACGAGACTGTGCTGTGATTTTTATGGAGACCAGGGTTGTGTTGAGTAATGTGCATATGGTGGCTAGCTGCTGGTTGGGAAATTCCTGGAAATTTGGGTGTGAAGCCTGGGGAAGACAGGGTCTGGGGAGGGACGTTAATAGGGTATAATACCATAGAGTCTACCTTCTAAAGAAGCCATTTCCTCAAGGGGAGTGTCTGGAGATCAGTTGGAATTCTGGGAGGTCTCCAGGCTTCACCTGGAGGTTGGCAACCCTACATTCATGACTGCTTTGTCTGGAAACCTCACGATAACGTGCTACCAAGTGAGAAGAAGCATATGGGCTGCTAATCTTCCTGCGTGGCACTAGCTCATTTTGACATACCCCAGCTGCGCGACGCTGTCTGCTCGATTGAGTTAACCTGCATTAAGCCGATAGTGGGAGAGCATTACCTCCATGGCAGTACGACTGCAGAGCTCTCGCCAGGAGCAGCGCCCCTGAGAATTGTCTGTTTAGACTGTCTTGAAGTTTCTCCGATTTAAGGCAGAAGCCTCCAAGTACGCGTATGTCTGAGGAGGTCCAGCTGAAACCAGTGGCACTTAAAATGAAAGTGAAGCCCAGCATGGGAGAAATTCCTTTTTCCCCCTGTAATTAAATTAAATTGATTCCT
>NW_015167104.1:0-1317 GCF_001447785.1 Gekko japonicus | reverse complement strand
CTGTAGCATGGATTGTCATGTTTTGAGGTCTACAGATAAAGACTTAACCATATGAGAAATGGCTTTAAAAGCTTTAATATAAATGTCAACTAAAACATCTTTTAAGCAATAGAGCAAAGTTGAAGTCCAGTGGCACCTTTAAGGCCAACAAAGTTTTATTTGAGGTATGAGCTTCCGTGCGCAAAGTACACTTCCTCAGATATTCCTTGAATAAAACTTGGTTGGCCTTAAAGGTGCCCCTGGGCTCTCGCTTTGTTCTTTTGCTTCAGGCCAACACGGCGGCCCACCTGGACCTATCTTTTAAAGCAGTCCCTAAGCAGTGCTCCCTCTAAGCTGTGGAGTCTTGTGAGCAAAACTTCTACTTTGTGAGCAACTGGCATTAAAGTTGTGAGTGAGTGATTAGGCTACTGCATAAATTTTGCTCTGAAGCCATCCTTCTTGAGCTAAGTCAAAAATGTGTGAGCCAGAGGCTAAAAAACTGAGCTAACTCACACTAACTCAGCTTAGAGGGAACACTGTCCCTAAGCCTTGTTCTTGAACTAAGGTCATGTGATCTCAGGGCAAGTCATCAAACTTCCAGTTCCCTAACACTATGAAATATAGAGGAGTGTCCCTAAATTATAGAAGTAGAAGAAGAAGAGATTGGATTTATACCCCGCCCTTCACTACCCAAAGGTGTCTCAGAGCGGCTTACAAACTCCTTTCCCTTCCCCTCCCCACAACAGAACCCTGTGAGGTGGGTGGGGCTGAGAGAACTCTGACAGAAACTGCTCTTTTTCAAGGACAGCTGTGCCAGAGCTTGTGACTGACCCAAGGTCACATCAGCAGGTGCAAGTGGAGGAGTGGGGAATCAAACCCGGTCCTCCCAGATTAGAGTCCACACACTTAACCACTACACCAAACTATAGATTCTATCACTGCATGGATTTGGGGGGGGGGAATTCGTTCACATTTAAAGCAATGTCCTGAGTATGATGTCCTGTCATTGTGTATAATAATAATAATAATAATAATAATAATAATAATAATAATAATAATAATAATAATAATAATAATAATTTCAATTTATTAATCGCTTTCCCCAGTGGGCTCAAAGCGATGTACAGTTACACATTTTAGACAGGGGACTAACAATGTTCATAGGGGATAGGGAAGACAACGATGAGCTGGGGACAACAGGCTGGCTGCTCACACCAGCGCAGGGCTCGAACTAACACAGTTCGGATGTTAAGACAGTGCGGTATCCCCACTGTGCCACCGCTCCCCTGTTTAATGCCTGTATCTTGAGATGCCCTGAGCTGGATGGCCCAGGCTAGC
>NW_015167103.1:383131-414394 GCF_001447785.1 Gekko japonicus | reverse complement strand
ACAACACCTGAACAGCATATTCAAGATTGTCACGGGACAGACATTGTTTCCAGAATTTGATGCAATAATTCAAAGTAAGAGGTGTCAGTAATCAGAGACTGTTAAATAAACAAAATATTGCAAAAGTGCTAATGTTTTAAGCATGTTTTATTTTAAGTTTTTTTAAAAAACCTTTAATTGTGTTTGTGTCCTTTATAAAGTTTATATCTCTGCTACCTTACATTTTATGACACACTTGGCCCAGCCCGACAAGGTCTCATTTATATCAGATCCGGCCCTCATAACAAATGAGTTCAATACCCCTGGGCTGGATGGCCATCTGACAGCAATGCTGATACTGTGAACTTAGGCAGATCATGAGAAGGAGGGCAGGAAGGGCCCTTTCTTACACACCCAGGGAAATGCTGATCACCACCTTGGGGTCAGGCTGCAATTTTTCTCCAAGCCATTCTGGCCAGGAGGTTTTGCCATCTTCTGGGCATAGAGCTGGGGTCACTGGGGGTTGGTTGGGGGGTATTTGTGAATTTCCTGCATTGTGCAGGGGGTTGGACTAGATGACCCCACGGGTCCTTCCAGCTCCATGATTCTATGATATCCCACATAAATTGAACTCTGGATGGGGTTTTTACCACTTCTACAGCTTTTAGAACATTTCTCTGTATACCTTCTTTAAAGCAACTTTCTACCTGGTTTACCTTATGGTCTTTGCTAAGGAATCATACATCTGAACATAATAAAAAATGGCTGTTTTTTCCCAATTATAAAAGCTTGGCAGGAAGGCAGGAAGGGCAGGAAGGGCCCTTTCTTAAACACCCAGGGAAATGCTGATCACCACTTTGGGGTCAGGCTGCAATTTTTCTCCAAGCCATTCTGGCCAGGAGGTTTTTGCCATCTTCTGGGCATAGAGCCGGGGTCACTGGGGGTTGGTTGAGGGGTATTTGTGAATTTCCTGCATTGTGCAGGGGGTTGGACTAGATGACCCCATGGGTACCTTCCAACTCTATGATTCTATGATATCCCACATAAATTGAACTCTGGATGGGGTTTTTACCACTTCTACAGCTTTTAGAACATCTCTCTGTATACCTTCTTTAAAGCAACTTTCTACCTGGTTTACCTTATGGTCTTTGCTAGGAATCATACATCTGAACATAATAAAAAATGGCTGTTTTTCCCCAATTATAAAAGCTTGGCTAAAGACTTCTGGAAATTCTGAGTTTATGTTTACCATTCTTTTATGACTTTTGGCAGGTTTAAGCAATAGAGAAAAAGATCAGCTTCATTATCTCTGCTCAACTGTATACATTTTCATCAGGTGGTTAACAACAAACATGAGACATAAATACATGTGGGAAGAAATGATGTAACAACTCATTTCTGTTCCCCAAAGCATGTGTTTACTTTCAATGGATTTCAAAATGAGATTTAGAAGGTGTCAGCACTGTATGTGATTACTGTAGATCTCCAGCTCAATGAATCAATAGAAATGGGGGGGGGGGGGAAATCAGTGGCAAATGCAGTTTTGAGTTGGACTGAAAAGAGCACCCTAAGACATGGGAAATATTTTTCTTGCTGCTGACTGAAAGATGTTGGATGTCTAGAACCACAAGAAAGTGACAATAGCGGCTAAAGTAAGGGTACACAACACTTTCAGCTCGGTCTCTACCAAATTTTGAGGGTTCTAAATTGGATGCGGCTTCTTTCTGTTTCTGGCACTGGCAGCCCCACATCACTTAGAGCTAGAGGGGTACCAGAGGCTGCTGTCTGCTGTAGGGGAAGACCCCACTCTCCCATTCTGTTGCTTGTAATGGCTCTTGACCTCTTCTTCAAAGGCAACACCATCCACAGCATCATTGGGTGGGCTTGACACTCTCAGCAGCCAATTTAGCAGCTCAAGGACCAGAAGAAATCCTTCAATGGCTAGATTTCCAGAACTGGGATTTGTGGGACTTCTATAACTGTGGGAAGGGAAAATCCTATTTTTGCAAAAGGCTCATAGTTTGGCATTTATTTATTTATTTAAATATTTGTACCCCGCCTTTCCTGTTGGCTAAAGGCAAGCATTTGCCCACCAGCATGTCATTTTTATAACATTATATATCAGAATAAGCTGATACGATGAACCTACACATGGCCGCCATTTTCAACACATAAAAGAGGCTTACGCTTTGAAAGAGCCAGTATGGTATACATTTAGAGTTAGGGACGCTCACCCTCATCTTCGGCTCAGTCTCTGCCTGCAAACCGAGAGCAGAACCCACAGCGAGATCCAACATGCACGGAGTGGCCTCTCCCCATCTTGAATGCTACTCAACAGGCCTGCTGCACTTCTCCCACTCATTTGACAGGCCTGTACGCCTGACAACTTTCTTGCTGCAAGGTAACCTAACAGAGGTGTTGGGACAATAAAAGACAGGAGGGGAGAGTCACTTGCCTGAGCAACCTGAAGGATGAATAAGTATTCAAATGTCAGCAGAAGGGTTTAAAAATTAACAGAGTAATGACTTTCAAGCTGATTTTTTTTTAATGTCTGGGTTCATTGGACATTTCTCAGGGATGCTTTAGTTAGATCATGGATTGTGGGAACATTCATCTGGCCCTGATCTGGATTGCTCAGGCTAACCAAATCTTATTAGATCTCAGAAGTTCAGCCCTGCTTACTATCTGGATGGGAGGCCACCAAGAAAACCCAGGGTTGCTACACAGAGACAGGCGATGGCAAACCACCTCTGTCCATCTCCTGCCTCAAAAAACCTATGGGGGGCTCTCTGAATCAGCTGTGAGTTATGCAGGTTTTCTGTTCTTAAAAGAAAAACTGTTTCAAAATGCAAGTCTGTGATCAGGCAGGCAACAAGGGAATATGAGGAGCATATAGCAAAAAACATAAAGACCAACAACAAACCTTTCTTCAAATACATTAGAAGCAGGAAAAAAGCCAGGGAGGCAGTGGGGCCCTTGGATGACCAAGGGGTAAAAGGAATACTGAAGGATGATAGGGAAATGGCTGAGAAGCTGAATGCATTTTTTGCCTCTGTCTTCACTGGGGAAGATGAGAAGTGCTTGCCCACTCCAGAACCACTAATTTTGGGAGGGGTGCTGAAAGACCTGAGTCAGATTGAGGTGACGAGAGAGGAGCTCCTACGACTGATAGACAACTTAAAAACTGATAAATCATCAGCCCGGATGGCATACATCCAAGAGTTCTGAAAGAACTCAAATGTGAACTTGTGGATCTCCTGACAAAAATATGTAATCTCTCCTTAAAATCAGCCTCCATTCCTGAGGACTGGAAGGTAGCTAATGTCACTCCCATCTTTAAAAAGTGTTCTAGAGGAGATCCAGGAAATTACAAGCCAGTCAGTCTGACATCGATACTGGGTAAGTTGGTAGAAATTGTTATTAAGGAAAGAATTAGTAGGCACATTGATGAACAAAAACTATTGAGGCAGACTCAGCATGGGTTCTGTAAGGGAAGATCTTGTCTCAATAACCTGTTACTGTTTTCTGAGGGAGTGAACAAACATGTGGACAAGGGGGGCCCAATAGATGTTGTTTACCTTGACTTCCAGAAAGTTTTTGATAAAGTTCCTCATCAAAAGCTCCTAAGTAAGCTCAACAGTCATGGGATAAAAGGACAAGTCCTCTTGTGGATCAAAAACTGGCTAATTAATAGAGAACAGAGAGTGAGTATAAATGGGCATTTTTCTTAGTGGAGGGTGGTAAGCAGTGGGGTACCATAGGGATCAGTACTCGGTCCGATGCTTTTTAACTTTTTATTAATGATTTGGAGTTGGAATTAAGCAGTGAAGTGGCTAAATTTGCAGATGACATGAAGTTGTTCAGGGTGGTGACAACCAGGGAGGATTGTGAGGCACTCCAAAGGGATCAATTAAGGATGGGCGAGTGGGCGTCAACGTGGCAAATGGTGTTCAATGTGGCCAAGTGCAAAGTGATGCACATTGGAGCCAAAAATCCTAAATATAAATACACATTGATGGGGTCCGAACTGGCAGAGACTAACCAAGAGAGAGATCTTGGAGTCATGGTAGATAACTCAATGAAAATTTCTGGACAGTGTGCAACTGCAATAAAAAAGGCCAACACTGTGTTGGGGATTATTAGGAAGGGAATCGAAAACAAATCAGCCAGTATCATAATGCCCCTGTATAAATCAATGGTGCAACCTCATTTGGAGTACTGTGTACAGTTCTGGTCACCACACCTCAAAAAGGATATTATAGCATTGGAAAAAGTGCAGAAAAGGGCAACTAGAATGATAAGAGGGTTGGAATAATTTCCCTATGAAGAAAGGTTAAAACACTTGGGGCTCTTTAGCTTGGAGAAATGACGGCTGAGGGGTGACATGGTTGAGGTTTATAAGATTATGCATGGGATAGAGAAAGTTGAGAAAGAAATACTTTTCTCCCTTTCTCACAATACAAGAACTCATGGGCACTCCATGAAATTGCTGAGCAGTCAGGTTAGAATGGATAAAAGGAAGTACTTTTTCACCCAAAGAGTGATTAACACATGGAATTCACTGCCACAGGAGGTGGTGGTGGCTACAAGCATGGATGGCTTCAAGAGGGAATTAGATAAGCACAAGAAATGGGACCTGTGATACTCGCAGGGGGTATTCCCTGCAGCTCCTGGGTGGCTGGCCTGCTAAAGCAGCAGGAGCTCCGCACAGAGGAGGCAGTGGTAGTGGCTGCAGGCAGTCTGCTGGGATCCCCAGGGTTCCCCCCCCCACTTGACAGCAGCAAAGGCCGCGGCTCTAGCCACCGGCCCTCCAAGTTTTCTCCCCCCCCTGCACCATGGCTGCCAGCAGCAACGGCTGCCAGCCCTGTGTGTTCTTAGCCACTGGGCTACCAGGCTTCTCCCTCCCCCTGCTGACAGCATCAACATCCGTGGCTCCCAGCACCGGTCCTCCAAGGCTTCTCCCTCCCCCCACCGCTGCCAGCAGCAACGATGGCAAGCCCTGAGCGGCACCTAGCCGCGGGGCCGGCCAGACTCCCCCCCCCAGCAGCAATGGCCACGGCTCCCAGCCGCCAGCTGCCAAGGCTCCCCCCTATGCGTGAGCCACCACTGCCACCCGCAGCAATGGTGGCAAGCCCTGCACAGTTCCTAGTGGTGAGTGCGTTCTCTGCGCATGCGCATTGAACGTTCCTTTACTTTTGGGGGATTTAAGTATCCCCCATATAGTTTTTTTTATAGATTTCAGATTTTTCTGCACATTTGGGGATTACCCCAAATGTGCAGGAAAATCTCTTTGCCCCCTAGGTGCCCCCGATGTGCGGATTTAGATATTCGCATACGGGGGTGCCTTGGCTATTAGATATATAGATATGGAGCAAAGGTCCATCAGTGGCTATTAGCCACAAGGTATAGATAGGAACTCTCAGTCTGGGGCAAGTGATGCTCTGTATTCTTGGTGTTTGGGGGGCTCTTAGTATTGCTCCCACTGCAGTCTGATCGAGCACTCCCCCAGTTCACCTCATATATAGAAACCTGAAGTAAAGCTTTTTTGGAAGCACATGAACCACTCAGATCTGTGTCAGATAAAATCCTGAATGATTTGTACATTCATTCATAATCTGTCATTATGGCTCGCAAATAAGTAACTATCATGATGGGGGATATTTGAAACCGTCCCACTACTTCTCTAAATCTCAAAAGAATATACAGGCCATTCCACTTACATTACATAACACTTTACTGGGAACAGCTGTTTCAACCGGATGGAAAACAAACAATATTTTTACCTTCCACCAAACTGGAGCAGATGCATTTACACAAGTACTACTGATGCAATAGCAGTTTGCAGTATAACAGCTAGTTTACAGAGATCATTCAAAAGCCACATGACCCCTTTTCTTGCTGCTTGCATGTGAGGCCTGACCTACCCAGTTCTGCAAAATAGAAGGGCATGTAATATTCAGAAATATGACTAATGCTTTATTATTAGTACCAATGTGCTATAGAAGAAGAGAAGAGATTGGATTTATACCCCGCCCTTCACAACCCAAAGGTGTCTCAGAGCGGCTTACAAACTCCTTTCCCTTCCCCTCCCCACAACAGACACCCTGTGAGGTGGGTGGGGCTGAGAGAGCTCTTGACAGAAACTGCTCTTTTTCAAGAACAGCCCTTATCAGAACTACGGCTTGCCCAAGGTCATCCAGCCATGTGTAAGTGGAGGAGTGGGGAATCAAACCGGTTCTCCCAGATTAGAGTCCGCGCACTTAACCACTACACCAAACTGGCTCTCAGTATAGGCAGTCCGAATCATCCAAGCAGAGTGAGTGTAACTATATTTTTTGCTGATGTTCATCATAAGGCCTCAGCCAGGCCTCCATCTTAGAACAACCCAGGTATCCCCCAGAATTATAGCTCATCTCCAGACTACAGAGATCAGTTCTTCTTGAGAAAATGGATTATTTGTGGGGTGAACTGTATGACATTTGAAAAGTACACAGACGGACGAGTGATTTCAGCTTAGCGTACTTTATTAGATCAAGAACAAGACAACCCTAGCCGGCTCGCAGGCCGGCTTATATCCCCGTAAATCCACCACCCAGAACACCCCCCCCACTTCCCAATAGGTCCTAACTAGTTGCCAAGAGTCCCATAGGCTCTCGGCCCAGAGCCTAGCCCTCTGGTTGGTGTGGGCTAGGACCCGCATCGTCCTTTGTTTATCGGAGTGAAGCTCGATGCTTGCTCTTGACCGCGTGGTGCCCAAGCTGACCACGTGGTCGGAACTTGATACATTACAACATTGTACCCCACTGAGATTCCTGTCCTCCCCAGGCTCCATCCCCAGATCTCCAGGAGTTTCCCAACCTGGATCTGACATCTCTATCCCTGGGGGTACGTGGCAACCCAGACATGCCCAGTTATAGTCAGGGAGCGGTGGCGCAGGGAGTAAACACCTGCATTTAACATCTACTCGAGCACCTGTTCGAGTCCCACCGTGGTCGAGGTGAGCTCTCGACCCTTAGTCCTAGCTCCCGCCCACCCAGCGGTTCGAAAGCCAAGTAACTATCTATCGGCGAGTAGATAAATGGGTACCCACCCTTAGTAGGGTGGGGGGCACCCCCCTCCGTCTGTGGAGGTGTATGGAGGTGTATGGAGAAGCAGCAGCATCGGCAGCAATGGCGGCGGCGACGGTGAGAACAGCGGCGGCAGCAGAGCACCGGCGGTGGCGATTAGAGGAGATGACGCAACGCTGAGAGGTGGCAAGCGGCGGCAAGCAGAGCCTGGCTGACCCCTGGTGGCCAGCAGTAGAAGAACAAGGCGGCTGCCGTCGACGGAGGCTGAGCAACGTCATCCAGAGGCGCGCGGAGCCGGAAAGGACATGGTCGGGCCGAGGACGACGTCGCCAGCATTATCTACACCCCCACCCCCACCCCCCGTCTGCTTGAGCACCAGACATCGTGCAGCCAGAAGGAGCCGAGCCGAGGAATGCTTTCACCAGGGTGTCGGTAGGGAAATCCCCCCCCCCCTTGTACCAATGTGTGGCCGTAGTTAGGGTCGATATAGGTGACTAGCACCCAAGAATTGTAAACCGCCCAGAGACCCCTACGGGGGTTAGGGCGGTATATCAAGTCGAAGGATAAATAAATAAATAAAATAAATAACCCCTGACAATGACTAAGTAGACCACTAGGTGGCAACAACAACTGAACATATATACTACCAGAATATGGAGGAACTCCTGGCCAGGTTTTACTTATGGCTGAATATAGACAAACTGCTATCAAAGAATGTGGTAGGCCTCATTCTCCTTTCTTTGTTTCCTATTGTCAGTTCTGAATAAAAGTATACTCTGTTGAAGACCCTCAGCACATTCCTGATTGACAGCACCTTACAGGACAGAACCTTGGTGATAAAGAGGATGTATTACTTCAGGCTACAGTAAGGGAGTGACATTTTTGAGTGTTCTCCCCACATAAAGAAATCTGTGCTAGTAAAATTTTAATATGTCAATGAGAAAAGTATGCTTTCTTGTTACTATGTCGGTCTTCTGTTTGCAGAACATTTTTTTTGCACGTGCACTACATTTCACTCAGACTATGGCCTCATTTTGCTGCATGTGTCGACCGGGAGACAAAGGAGGAAGCAGATTTGCCAACTCTTGCCTTGAAGAAGACTCTCTGTGTACTGTGACTGTGCAACCCTGAAAAATTCCTGGAGATTTGGGGAGTGGAGTCTGGGGAGGGCAGGGACCTTGGCAGGGTACGAGACCATCCTCCAAAATGGCCATTTTCTCCAGGGGAACTGATCTCTGTAGTCTGGAGATCAGTTATAATTGTTGGAGGTCTCCAGGCCTCACCTGGAGGTTGGCAAACCTAACAGCAGCAAATCCTTTCAGGCAGCTTATGAACAGAGACTTGTTTTAAAACTGATGGTTTTCTGTGTAATGGACTTGTGAAAGCTTGGCTCATGTTTGTTTAGATCTGACAGCGGCATCGGTTTCTGTTCCGTGCTGAAAACCCATGCTGCTACTCTGGAAACAGATCCATGCAGCAGAATTGTGTTGTGTAAATGCTCCCTGTACAGACATGACTGCCTGGTTGTGAACACGAAATAACATTTACGGAATAAAGGCAAATGTATTGCTTTAGTGATGTAACTATTGAATATCTGAGTTTTGCTTTACTTGAGATAACCTTCTCCATTCCACAACAAAGTTCAGATGTTTGGGATTATCCTGCTGATTTCCCCGAACAATGCTTGTGTTTCCCATGTCTTATATTAATTACTGTTCTTCCTTAACAGGCCAAAGGATTTAATGTTTCATATTTTATGCAGGAAGAGACTTTCAGAGAAGGGATGTCAGCTCTTAGTGTCATGCAATAAAATTATCTCTCGTAGTCCTTAACATGTGACAGTGTAATGAAAACAAGTCAGAGAGAAACTTTCAAATTTCAAACACATTTCATTGCTTGATAACTATGTAGAACATTTCAAGTAACATAACCAGCCAGTGTGGTTTGGTGATTAAGAGTAGTGGACTCTAATTTGGAGAACCTGGTTTGATTCCCGATTCCTCCACATTAAACCTGCTGGGTGACCCTGGGCCAGTCACAGTTCTCTCAGAAATCTCTCACCCCACCAACCTCACAAGGTGCCTGTTGTGGGGAAGGGAAGATGATTATATGCAGCTTTGAGACTCCTTAGGGTAGAGAAAAGCAGGGTTTAAAAACCAACTCTTTTTCTTCCTCCATATAACAAGAGAAAAAAGGACCAAGATAGGAAAATAGGTAACAAAGAAGATGTAGGAAAAAGTACTGCTGAGAGGAACTGTTATATGTGCTGAGCAGGCAGCTTTGAATAAGACCTAATTTCGTCCATATTAACTTTTGGAATTCAGGTAAACACCTAAACTACAAGAAAAGCAGGATCAGCCATCTTGATATTAGTGTCAGCAAGCAGTAGCATTTTCCTGTTGAGTTAGCTTAGTACATCCCTTCCCTTCTCCTACAAATGCCTTTAGAGAATCTCATATGTATAAAAGCCCTGGCGTATTGGCACTTTCCAGCTCTCCCATTGGCTGTGCTGTGCGCTCCAGCAGCCATTGGCCTATCATGAGTACTTGTGGGCCATTGGCTGGGTGCTGGGTCGGCTCCTCTCTCCTGACCACTGCCAGCTTGGCCACTGTTCCCTGTCTTAACAAACTGGCCAAACATTTGTCTCTCCTGACAAAAACGCTTCTCCTGCTTGGCTCCTCCATGGCTGGCCGGCTACTGAGATGGGCCAGGAGCTGTCAAATGGTTCTCTTCTCCTCCTGCTGTGGGGCTAACTTTTCCCACAGTGGCTGTTGCTAGGCAACCAAGTTTGGTTCTGTCAGTAAAAAGGCAGAGGCAGGAGGCCCTTTCCAGGTCTACTTTGGCCTTCATGGGGCCAGTCCAGTCTAGGGTTGTCAGCTCCAAGTTGGGAAGTTCCTGGAGATTTTGTGGTGAAGTCTACGGAAGCCAGAGTTTGGGGAGGAGAGAAGCCTCAGCTAGATAGAATATCATAGAGTCCACCCTTCAAAACAGTTATTTTCTCCAGAGGGAGAGAGAGATCTATTGTCTGGAGTTCAGTTGTGGTAACAGGCGATACCACATCCAGTGTGGCGTAGCAGTTAGCACTTCAGAGCAGGGTTTGCCAGACCCAGATTCTTGCTGTGGAAGCTGAGTGGGTGATTTTGGAGCAGTCACAGACTTTCAGCCTAATCTACCTAACAGGGTTGTTGTGCAGATCAAAAAGGGGAGAGGAGAATGATGCGAGCTGCTTTGGTCCCCACTATGGAGAAAGACTGTACTTTTCCTAGGTAGAGGCTGCAGGGAGGAGGGAGGAGATGGAAAGCTGAAGTCAGAGGGGCAGATAAAGGTAGGCTGATGGTTGGCTGGGAAGGAGATAGGGTTGCCACCTCCAGGTTGGGAAATTCCTGGAGATTTGAGGGGTGGAACCTGGAGAGGGTGGGGTTTGAGGAGGGGTGGGACCTCAGACAGTTACAATTCCATAGACTCCACTCTCCTCCCAAGGAACCATTGTTACCAATCTCCAGGGGAGGGCTGGAGATCACTCAGAATTACAGCTGTTCTTCAGATGGCAGAGATCAGTTCCCCTGGAGAAAATGGTGGACTCTGTATTATTATACCCTGCTGAGGTTGCCACAGCAAATTGTCCCTGGGTACCCAAGGCCAGGGCACCTGCCCAAAGCCTCTTTCTAGAGCTCATTGTATTTATTTCCACAAGAGACCTTATTCCTAGTCTGTGTGTTCACTGTTTACAGGGTTTACAATGACCTTTTCTTTCCTGCACACAAGACAGTATTCCAGTGCTTACTTCTAGTGTTACCTTTATCCATTTCCTTGAGTATGACTACTGCCCTATCTTCTGTGGTACCTGCCTCTTGTAATTTTGTTTCTTCACTCTCTACTCATTCCTCTATCTCTTTTGGTGGATCCTTAGTTCTCATGTACATGTGATGCTGACAGGACAAAAGACTTTGGACACAGGCATCTCATTTAAACAGGGCTGCTTGATTAACATGCCAGCAAAAGTCAGCTGGACTATGGACCTCTGGCAGGCTAACTGAGTGCACGCAGTTGCTTTACATAGGTGCAAATTTGGTTTAAATCAGACACTGTCTGTTTGGTGTAGCGGTTAAGTGCACAGACTCTAATCTGGGAGAACTGGGTTTGATTCCCCACTCCTCCACTTGCAGCTGCTGGATGACCTTGGGCAAGCCATAGTCCTGTCAGAGCTGTCCTTGAAAAAGAGTAATTTCTGACAGAGCTCTCTCAGCCCCACCTACCTCACAGGGTATCTGTTGTGGGGAGGGGAAGGGAAATGAGTTTGTAAGCCGCTCTGAGACTCAGAGTGAAGGGCGGGGTATAAATCCAATCTCCTCCCCCTCCTCCTCCTGTCCACAATACAACCCAGAACTTCACCCAAACAGCAGATCCCCGGTCCAGGCAGGGGTTCCCCTGATTTTCAGGGCTTCAGCTGGCCAGCTGGCCGGTGGGGAAGCCCACGCCTGAACAGTCTCCTTGTACAACAACGTCACCAATGCGATAAAGTCACATGGAAGTGATATCATCACGCTGGGAATGTCGCATAGCAATGCTCTAGCATTTTGGGCATTTTCCTCAAATGCTAGAGCATCACCATGCAACGCCCCCACCGTTATGACATCACTTCCATGTGACATCATTGCAGCAGTGACATCGGCCCATCCACCTCACTCCCAGAAAGCTACTTCCCACCCACCCCACCAGCAGGGTAAGTCAACCTGGAAACCCTATACTTCACCCATACAGCCAAGTAGTTGCTCAAGAGAGCTGAACAGAATTTTTTGCTGTTGAACAAAAGCAGTTGCTGTCCTAATTCATATGAGCAAAACTGTGTAATCCATAAATATTCGTTTCTCAAGAGCTTCCTGTTGATCAAAGAACTACCTTCTACTGAGATCAGAGGTTGTGACTTCCTGACTGATGTACCCAGCCATTACCACTCAGAATTAACAGATGTCTTTGCTTGTTCTAAGAATGATGTCATCTTAATACAATTTCTCTAAATCCTTTTGTTTCCTAAAGGAGGGATGAGATCAGTGATGTGAGATGAGCAAGTGAAGGAGAAAATGGTAGCGCCCCCAGATCCTGTTCTTTCATCAGGCAGGCAGACGTTTCTAATTCTACAAGTTTAACGCAGTATATAGTATAACAGTGTAACACAGGCAGAAGTTTCTAATCCCACAGATTTAACACAGCATATTCCTACCCATCACTTAGTTTTCAGGGATAAGGTGGCAGAGAAAGGAACATGTGCTAATGATATGCAACAAATACCATTATATTGTGTTTGTCTGTGAAACCGTCCTATTTGAACTGTAGACCAAATTATCAGCAAAAAGAAGGCTGCGATGGAAAAAGAAGAAGGTAGAGATCACAACTGCAGAGAACACGGAATAAGCAACAATTATTTGAAGAACAGCATTGTGAAAACCATGTACTCCCCCATAGGCAACCCTCAACATGTGCACCAAACATAAGCATGAAAGACAGTTTTGTGTGGCACAAAGGTCTAATTGCCAAAGCACCTGACCTGAGTCTCTGAGGCAATGGTGAAGTCCCTGGAGCCAACAGTATGGGAGAAGGCAATGCCATGGCTTATGCCTAAGATTGCCAGCTGTGGGTTGGGAAATACCTGGAGATTCTGGGGGTAGAGCCTGGGGATGGTGGGGTTTTGGGAGGGGAGGGACCTCAGTAGGGCATAATGCCATAGAGTCCACTCTCCACAGCAGCCTTTTTTCTCCAGGGGAACTGATCTTGGCTGTTTGGAGATCCATTGTAATAGCAGGAGATCTCCAATTGCCACCTGGAGGTTGGCAACCCTGCGCCTCTCATCATCCTTGAGACCTGCCCAAGTGCCAGTCAGTTCCAAGGCGAGCCCCCGTGTTGCTGGCAGTATTGCTGAGACTCAGATGGCTGAGACTCAGATGGCATGTCTGGCCAAGTATAACTTTTGTCCAATGCTCCCTCTAAGCTGTGGAGTCTTGTGAGCAAAGATTCTACTTTGTGAGCTACCGGCATTAAAGTTGTGAGCAAGCATTTTGCTACTGCGTAAATTAGTTTGCTCTGGAGCCATCCTTTCTGAGCTAGACAAAAACGTGTGAGCCAGAGGCTAAAGAACTGTGAGCTAGCTCACACTAACTCAGCTTAGAGGGAAGACTGCTCTTGTCTCTCCCTCATTTTTTTGTTGGCAGACAAAAATCACAACTCATAAATAGGTGATGGTACATTTATCAGAATTCAAGCCAAAAAAGAGTGCGTATGTCTTATGGTCATATAACACCAACGTGTGGGGAGGGCAAGTATTGCACATACCTACTAAAAGCATGTTCAGATAGCACTGGCATGTACTCCTGTTTGGTGGTGACCAATCAGTATGTTACCCTGTAGCTAGCATCCTTCTGCTAGCAAAGGGAAAACATGTGTGTTGAGAGGTAATTGCTGAGACTAACCTGTGTATAGGGGGGTTGAGATACAGTTGTTGTTGTTCAGTCGCACAGTCGAGTCCGACTCTTTGCGACCCCATGGACCAGCTCCCGCCAGGCCTTTTGGTCTTTTGCCGTCCTCTGAAGTGTGCTCAATTTCATGTTCGTTGCCTCTATGACACTGTCTAACCATTTCATCCTTTGCCGTCCCCGTCTTCTTTGACCTTCAATCTTTCCCAGCATTAGGGTCTTCTCCGGTGAGTGCTCCCTTCTCATTTGGTGGCCAAAGTATTTGAGCTTCAGTTTCATTATCTGGCCTTCCAGGGAACAGTCAGGGTTGATTTCTTTGAGGATTGACTGATTTGTTCTTCTTGCAGTCCAAGGGACTCTCAAGAGTCTTCTCCAGCACCATAGTTCAAAAGAATCTATTCTTCGGCGCTCGGCCTTCCTTATAGTCCAACTCTCGCAGCCATACATGACTACTGGGAATACCATTGCTTTGACCATGCGGACTTTTGTTGGCAGGGTGATGTCTCTACTTTTTATCATGCTGTTTAGGTTCGCCATCGCTTTCCTCCCAAGGAGCAGGCGTCTTTTAATTTCATGGCTGCAGTCACAGTCTGCGGTGATCTGGGATCCCAGGAACGTGAAGTCTGTCACTACTTCCACGACTTCCCCTTCTATTTTCCAAGGAGTGATGGGGCTGGATGCCATTATCTTAGTTTTTTTGATGCTGAGCTTCAAGCCCACTTTTGCACTCTCCTCTTTTACCCTAAGCAAGAGGCTATTTAGGTCCTCTTCACTTTCTGCCATCAGAGTGGTATCGTCTGCATATCTGAGGTTGTTGAACTTTTCCCCAGCAATCTTAATTCCCGCTTGTGATTCATCTAGGCCAGCATTTCGCATGATGTACTCTGCATATATATTAAATAAGCAAGGCGACAATATACATCCTTGTCGTACTCCTTTTCCTATGCTAAACCAATCAGTTGTTCCATATCCGGTTCTAACTGTCGCTTCTTGGCCCTTATACAGGTTTCTCAAGAGACATGTGAGGTGGTCTGGTACTCCCATCTCTTTAAGGACCTGCCATAGTTTGTTGTGATCCACACAGTCAAAAGCTTTAGCATAGTCAATGATACAGACCAACACTCAAAACAAATGATGGGTAATAACCTTCTTAAATAAGAAAATAAATTTATTAAATTAACAGAAAATGTGTTAGCAGCCAGACCCCTCCTGCAGAAGGGCAGTCTTATTCAAGGCAACCTTTGTAAATTATCACTCCCCAAATCATATGTGCTGTACAGCTTAGCCTGGAAATGGGACCAAGATGGAGCTGGAAACAAACAAAATGGACTCTGTCAAGAGACAAACCTGAGAAACTATTTTTGGGAAGGCGAGTCAGGGCACTGACTTGCTAATAGTCTTCCCCTCCACTTTAAAAGAGTTACTTAATGTCAACAGTGGGTTTCTCAGGAAGGCAATCACCCACCCTACTTTAATTGATGGGCTATTCATACAACCTGATAGCCTCTCCCATCCTGTACTCATGAGTCATCAGAAAACCATTAACACTTTCAGCTTATATCGGGCAAGCTAATCAAACGCCATTAGCTACATTCATGCAAACTGTTACAAGGTTCCCTCAGTCTTTGTCCATCCATGGGAAAGCTCCTTTCCAAGACATTGTTTTATCCCCCCACAAGCCAGTAAATGGTATTGTTTTAGTCTTGTCCTGGGTTACATTTTTCCTATAAAAATGACACATTCTGCCCTGTGCAGTGTGTGTGTGTTCTCTTGGATCCAACCTCATGCCTGAGATGCTGGTCATTTCATCTTTGCTCTTTTCCAGACTACATTAATCTAGATATGTAAATATCAGCCATTTCCAATCTGTATCCCAGCTTCTCTCTTTTATCTTTGTCAACTTTTTATGTGTGTTTCCTTGTGTGCTCTTGTACATGTTTTGCTCTTTTGGTACTTTAAATAAAATACTTTCTGTTTAATTTGGACTGGTTTATTTCGAGAGTTCTCTAAAGGAAAAATCCCCATAAGCACTGGGGGAGATCTCACTAGTTACCCTCCTTTCGCAAAGCTCTGTCTCCTTCACTAATTCCCCCAGTCAAAAGGAGACAGCCCCTTTGGGTAACAAGAGAGCCAAGTTCAGTCAGGTAAATAAAAATAGAGGGGCTACAGAAAGGAAATAAATGCACATGTGAAGTACAAGCACAGTTTAAACCCTTTCCCTAACAAACTACCTGCTACTAAGTGAGAAAATAAAAGGGGAGAATCAAAGACATACAAGCCTACTTCCTGAAGACAGTTGGGCAGCTCTGGGGAAGCACAGCAGAATAGGATAGAAACGTAGAGAAGCCAGCTATAAAATTGGGGTAACAGGCCGGGATCCAAAACCTGATACAAATTGGATAGATCGAGGAATAACTTTTTAAGCATTTTTGCTAAGACTGAAGAAGGGGGGAAATGTTAACATTGGAATGTGGGAGGGATTTGAAGATGAGCTAATTTGAAAAGGGGTTTTGTGTGCATTGTGGAGGGGTGTTTTTCTTCTTTTGCATTACAGGTAAAGGTATCAAGGAGAGGTGTTCCTTTGGGGAGATTGAGAGTTTAGATGGGCAAGTAGATGGCTGAGTACTTTACATGATAGAGTAGTGGGAGAAATCTTCCTGTCCAGCACTTAAGATAAGGAGGAAATGGCTGGGGCTGGCCCCTTAGGTCCTTGGGGAAAAGGCCCTTCAGTTGACTCCCACCAGATATGGCTTTTGCATGATTAATGGAGGACTTGGTTCACATTCCTTTCATGCCCTCAGCATGACCCACTGTCATTTTGATATCAGTTTTATCCAGACTCCATTTTTCACTGCTAGGTCCATGCTAAGATGTGTGAGTGTACAGGGATCCAAAACAGAGGTCCCCTGTGAGAAGTCCCATGGTATCAAGTAGCACATCATAGTGTCCCTGGTCTATTTCTTCTTGAGATACCCCTATGAAAACTCAGCTGGGACCACTGTGTGACACAGAGTTCTACTGCCATCCTTTGGCAAGCAATGGACAGGCTTGAGTAGACTAACACAGGATGAAACATTTCAAAATCATAGTATAGGGTATCAGACCTCTTGAAACTGTTTGGCAGATTGCTGCATGTAGTTCCAGTAGCCAAATTAATCTAGCATTGCACCTGCCTACATTGAAGTAAGAAACTCTTTGACAGAAAGGCAACAAATCTGGTTTTAATGTGTATTTAGCTGTTTTTTTTAGTATTTGCTTATCAATATTTTACTAATTTTATCTAATTACTCTGTTATACTTTTTTTTTTTAGTTTTGCCTTATTTACTTTAACCGGTCCTCTATTTTAAAGCATGCTTTAAATATTGTGTACTTATTTTTAACCAGATTTAGTCTCTTATTTCTTCTTTCCTTCTGTGTCTGGAACTCACCTTTAATTGCAATGATTTTTTTTTTAAACAAAGCATAATGAATAAATAGCTAGTTTGCTTGGCCAAGGCAACAGAATCTGAACACTGATGAACCCATAAGATCTTACCATCAGAGATTCCTAACTAGAAGTTAGAAGATATCCAAAGTACAAGACATTGTTCTAGCTTCATGTAACAAGCATTCATCATATTTTCCCTGCCTTGAATCTTTCTTTAAGGAGAAAGAAGGGCTTAAAATGTCCTAAATAAATAGATTTTCCCTGAAAATGAGAAACTACCATTTCAGCCATTCTGTTGTTATGAATAGTTTGGGTGGCCCTACTAATTCATTCATTACTAGTTATGTGTGCAAATATGGAAAAAACTCAGGATGTAAAAATGGCACCTTAGTTTCTAGCTATTATAGAGATTAAATCAGTTTGTGTGTAGTTAATGCCCAGCAAAATTTGAGCCAGAGAGAAGGGAGAGCAATATTTCTTGTAACCAACAGCAGGTTGTTGTTGTTGTTCAGTCGCACAGTCGAGTCCGACTCTTCGCGACCCCATGGACCAGATCCCGCCAGGCCCTCCTGTCTTCCGCCACCCTCTGAAGTTTGCTCAATTGCATGTTCGTTGCCTCTATGACACTGTCTAACCATTTCATCCTTTGCCGTCCCTGTCTTCTTTGACCTTCAATCTTTCCCAGCATCAGGGTATTCTCCAGTGAGTGCTCCCTTCTCATTTGGTGGCCAAAGTATTTGAGCTTCAGTTTCATTATCTGGCCTTCCAGGGAACAGTCAGGGTTGATTTCTTTTAGGATTGACTGATTTGATCTTCTTGCAGTCCAAGGGACTCTCAAGAGTCTTCTCCAGCACCATAATTCAAAAGAATCTATTCTTCTGCGCTCGTCCTTCCTTATAGTCCAACTCTTGCAGCCATACATGACTACTGGGAATACCATTGCTTTGACCATGATGACTTTTTTTGGCAGGGTGATGTCTCTACTTTTTATCATTCTGTTTAGGTTTGCCATCGCTTTCCTCCCAAGGAGCAGGCGTCTTTTAATTTCATGGCTGCTGGCACAGTCTGCGGTGATTTGGGATCCCAGGAACGTGAAGTCTGTGACTACTTCCACGACTTCCCCTTCTATTTGCCAATGAGTGATGGGACCAGATGCCATGATCTTAGTTTTTTTGATGTTGAGCTTCAAGCCCACTTTTGCGCTCTCCTCTTTTACTCTGTGCAAGAGGCTCTTTAGGTCCTCTTCACTTTCTGCCATTAGAGTGGTATCATCTGCATATCTGAGGTTGTTGATCTTTTCCCCAGCAATCTTAATTCCCGCTTGTGATTCATCCAGGCCAGCATTTCGCATGATGCATATATATTGAATAAGCAAGGTGACAATATACATCCTTGTCGTACTCCTTTTCCTATGCTAAACCAATCAGTTGTTCCATATCCGGTTCTATATGTCTGGCATATGTCATATTATTGAGAATATACAAACTTTATTTACATGCTTGTAGGTCACAGAGTTCAGCTATTATTGGTACAGAATTTGGCTCATCTCGGTGCACAGCAAACAGAGCCCTGAATGTAGCAAACATCATATGATGAATTACTTTCACTGCTCCTCCACCAGTTCCCTGGCCTTTTCCAGCTGTTTCAATGTTTTGCTCAGCCCTCCCTCATTTCCTGCCTGTTTTGAACACTGAAAAAAAAAACCCTCTCCAAGCTATTATCTGTGTTTTACCTTACAAGAATCCTTCAGTACTTATTGGCAGAGGCTCTGCATCCAGTTTTCACCACAGTAAACTTTCATAGGAATCTGGGCCGAATTTACTATAACTTATGTAGAACAAGTCTCGCTGCAAACAGTCAGAAGGCTTCACCACTGGCAATTTGTTGCCTTTTCTAGGCATTACATTCTAGCTGAATCTTCAAAGCTTGTGTATTGTGTTACCAACAGGGATGGGCATGAACCAAAAAAATAATGTGGTTCAGTTTGTGGTTTGTGGCATGCCCCATTCACGAACCACAGACTGTCATGAACTTTTAGCATCTCATGAACTGGTTCAGTTTGTGAGTTGGTAGAAAACCCCCCACACACACACATGCTAGAGACACCAAACTCATAGGGAAGCTCTGGCTGACTCTCCTCTTCCAGCCTGCCACGTTTGGTGAGGATGGGTTTAAAAAGGTAAAGGTAAAGGTTCCCTTGCTCGAATGCCAGTCGAGTCCGACTCTAGGGTTGTGGTGCTCATCTCCGTTTCAAAGCCGAAGAGCCAGCGCTGTCCGAAGACGTTTCCATGGTCATGTGGCCGGCATGACTAAACACAAAGGCGCACAGAATGCTGTTACCTTCCCACCGAAGTGGTACCTATTTATCTACTTGCAATTTCTTGCTTTCGAACTGCTAGGTTGGCAGGAGCTGGAACTAGAGATGGGAGCGCACTCCGTCATGCAGCACACTCGGGTCTCGAACTGCTGAACTACCGACCTTCCACAGCCTGCAGTTCAGCGTCTTAACCACTTGAGCCACTTCAGCTCCTGAGGATGGGTTTACAGGGTCCAAATTATGCCCCACCCCAAGAAGGTGCCCCCAGAAAAGTGCTTTCTGGGGAAATGACCACCTGTCACCCTGAGCTAGAGACACCAAACCTGGGGGGCATGTAGAGGAGCATCTGGTGTTTGGTGTCTCTAGCTTGCACAGGATCCTTCTATACACCACTGAATTTCCTGAACCTGCTCCTGTCAAAATGACCGCAGCTTCCGCCTCTCCACCACCGCTTACCTTGCAGGTGCCTTTGGGAATGCATTTGGGATTGGGGCACAGTTGCAGGTGCGCAGCAGCTCTTTTACTGGCCAGGAAGACAGGAAGTACATTTGACAAGGAGCAGCCTCAGCTTGGAGCAGAGGAGGCATGGACCTGCCATGGTGCAGGACCAGCTTGCCAAGTCAAGGGGCTCCTGCTCTTGGTTTGTGAGTATACCTTGCCCCCCCCCCCAGTGCCTGGGCAAACTAGGCCAGGGTCTTTCCTCATTCTTTGGGACCAACTTTCTCTGCTTTGAAGATTATTGGAATAAATGGGGGGGCAGCCAGAGAAAGCTCCCCTCTTTCATTGGGGGAGGAAACAGAATTGTACCCTCTTTATTTATAGGTGAGTGGAAAGGCTGAGGTAAGTTGGGGAACTCCCTGCAGCTGAGACAGAGAACTTCTCTGTGGGACTGGTCAGTGGAAGGAACTCTTTCTGAGGAGACACGTTTCAAACAGGAAGTTCATTTCAAACAGTGCTTTTCTTCCCCCTCCCTGGCATGGCCAAGCAAGAAGTGGAGAACTCGAGTGGTCATTTTGACAGGCACAGGTTCAGGAGGTTCAAGGGTGTACTTATTTGTTCATTTATTATTTATTACATTTGACTTCTATCCCACTCTGCCCTGCACAGCAGGCCCAGGGTGGGTTACAGCATATTAAAAACATACAGAGATTTTAAATACATACATACAGGGGGCATTTCGTAGAAAAAGCGGTGCAGAAGCTCATTAGCATAACTCATTAGTGTAACTTATTTGCATATGCCACACCCCCTGACATCACCGGAAGTGTGTCAGAAAGCAACACCCTCTGCTCAGGCTCCACTGGACTGTTTTGGATTGCTAGCTATGGGGGGGGGAGTGCAGATCTGTCCTCACAGAGGAGGGAGAGCTTGTACCTGAAGGCAGGCCGAGGGGGGGGGCTCTGCAACTTACCTGGCTGCTTCTTGTTCCTCATGGCCTGACAGAGGGCTGCTGGGAGTAGGGGGTGGGGCTTGTCGCATGTGCCCACCCCCTGAGCTCCTTACTGCCGGAGCTCCGCTCCTGTGCGCTCCTGCAGGAAATGACCCCTGCATACATAAATCATAAAAAAGAATTATGACAATCTTACAGTATAAAACTCATAAGAGGTGCCAGCTAAACAATTTCATGAAGTGGATGGAATTTCAGATCCTGTGCAGCAGCTCTTTTACTGGCCAGGAAGGCAGGACGGACACTTGGAAATGAGCAGCCTAGATCAAAGCAGAACAAGAGAGGTGGGTGGCTCAGGAGCAGTTATGATGGATTATAAACTCTGTGAAAGCAGAGCTAGGCAGGGCAGAACAGAACAGGGGAGGACATTGTAGATGGATTGTTGCTGCCTCAACCAAAGGACTGGTGGAACATCTGTGTTTTACAGGCCCTGTGGAACTGCATTCGATCCCACAGGGCCCAGATCTCACTAGGGAGAGTGTTCCAGCAGGCCAGTGCCAGAGCCAAGAGGGCTGGTTGAGACTCGGAGAACAACTTGGGGGCCTGGGATGGCCACTAGGTGTTGAGCAGAAGAGCGCAAGGCCCCCCGAGGGCTATATTGAGAGAGATGGTCCCACACGTATGTTGGTCCCAGTCTGCATAAGGCTCTAAACATAAGAACCAAAACCTTAAACTTGATCCAGAATTCAACTGGGAGCCAATGCAGCTGGTGCAGAACCGGATGTATGTGTGCTCTCAGAGGTGTCTCTGTGAGGACAAGTGCCACTGTGTTTTGGACTAGCTGTTTCTGGATCAGTCTCAAGGGTAGTCCTGCACAGAGTGAGTTACAGTAATCCAACCTGGAGGTGACCATTGCATGGATCACTGTAGCTAGGTTGCAGGCAGAAAGGAAGGGGACCAGTTGCTTGACCTGCCGCAGATGGGAAAATGTAGATTTCACAACTGCTGTGACTTGGCCCCCCATTGAAAGTGAGGCATCCAAGACCACAACCAAGCTCTTTACCACTGGCACAGATGTTAATGGCACCCCATCAAGAGTTGGGAGCTGGATCCCCAGCCCCACGGCCCGGGTCTTTGCTGGATTCAGTTTCAGGCGGCTCCGCTTTAACCATGCAGCCATGGCATTCAAACCCTTGGCCAGAATGTCTGGGGGCAGTGTCCATCTGTCCATCCATCATCAGATATAGCTGGGTGACAACCCAGCCTAAACCTGCAGACTATTTGGGCAAAGGGGCACATATAGATTTTAAATAACATAAGGGAGAGGATCGCCCTCTGAGGGATGCTGCATACTAAAGGGTAACACAATGATGTCCCCTCCTCAAGCTCCGCCCTTTGTCCCCGACCATGGAGAAATGAGACTAGCCATTGTAAAGCTGTTCTACCTATCACCACGTCAGCAAGGCGATGGGCTATGAGGTCGTAATTGACCATGTCAAACTCTACTGTTAGATCAAATAACAACAGCAGTGCTAATCAGCCCTGAGCCAGATGTTACTTAAGATCATCCACGAGGGCGACCAGCAGATCTTACAAATTATATACAATCGCAAACATCCTGGCTTGTTCCTCGCTGCTGCCCTTGCCACAATGCTATGAAAGTCAGGGGAAGAGGGAAGGTGATGAAGCCAGCATTGTCAAGACAAACAAAGATTGGAATTACTGTCTGCAAGTCAAATCCTGATTTCACAAAAAGTGGGTAGCTTTGTTGGTCTGAAGCAACAAAACAAAGTTTGAGTTCAGTGGCATCTTTAAGACCAACAATATTTAATTCTGTATATAAGCTTTTGTATGCATGCCCATTTCTTCAGATACATTGAAACAGACTTTTCCAACCATTACATATAGGTGGGGGGTTAGTTGCCGAGAAGGGCTAATTGGAGTCAAGATGCATAAGTAACTGAGTGATAAGTATAGCTAAGAATGGATTAAGGCAGTTGGTAAAACCAGTGAATAGCAGCAAATTAGCATACAGATAATTAAAAAGTTAACAAACATATGCAAGAACGGAGTGACTTAGCATGTGTAGTGAGATAAGAACCTGATATCTCTGTTAAGCCCTGGGAGTTTCATTGTCCTAACTTGTAACCAATGTTCCCTCTAAGCTGCGGAGTCTGGTGAGCAAAAATTCTACTTTGTGAGCTACTGGCATTAAAGTTGTGAGCGAGCGATTTGGCTACTGCATAAATTAGTTTGCTCTGGAGCCATCCTTCCCAAGCTGAGACAAAAATGTGTGAGCCGGAGGCTAAGAAACTGTGAGGTAGCTCACACTAACTCAGCTTAGAGGGAACACTGCTTGTAACTCATCAATCTCCCATTTTAGTCTGTTTCTGAAATTCCTTTGCAATAAAACAGCTACTTTGAGGTTCCCCCACTGAGTGTCCTGGGAGGTTGAAATGGTCTCCTACAGGTTTCTCAATTTTTTTTATTCTTGATGTCATATGTATGTTCAAAAGATTTGTGGGACAAAAGATTGTTAAAATAAACCACAGTTTTGCGTTATGTCTGAAGCAACTATTAAACAGTCTCACAAAAGTGAGATCTGGGAAATTTTGCAGCGATTCCTTATTTTTAGCTAGCCTAGTTTCCACAATCATAGCAATGCTTTGAAAAAGTAAGTGGAAGGAGGAACGTCAGAAAAGTTGGATTCAGTTGTGTGCATTCATCTGGCACAGGCCTTTACCACTTCACTTGTACTCATGTTTAAGTTAGCCAAAATCAAACATTAAAAAGTTTCCAAGTACAAGCATTACTGCAGAACAGCATCCAGCGAGAGTAATTGGGATGGGCACAAAACAATAAATGTTCTGAATTGGCCTCCAGCTTTTGCATCTCGGATGTAAGTGCTATGATCAATACTTTTCAACAATATGCAGCCACAAAGTTTTACTCATTTAGAACCTACAACTGATGCACCTAATATTAGCGGAAAAATCTTTTATCAGATGACGGTGTTTTGGAAACATTAAGCTAAAAGCATAACTGACAATATGGCACTGTTTTTAGTCTCTTAAATCAAAGCACTGCTGTCCTTAACATACGGAAGCTAGACATGAAAAATAGCCAGTATACTAGGAAAGCTTTTTAGCTCTGTGAGGTCATGTAAAGCAACAGCCATATTATGACTCATAGCAAATCCTTAACTTCCTGATGCCCCTTTGGAAAAAGCAGACAAGGGGAAAAATGGAAACTGTGAGGCACTGTTAGGTAAGCTCAGATTCTCATGTTCAAAGTGTGCCATTATAATTGACAGTAAAATAGCAGTATGAAAGTGGGAGTTCTCTTCCCCCCCCACACACACACACATCATGCAAGCTTTCACTCCAATTCTCCTTAGGGTTGCCAAGTCCATCTTCCACCCCCAGCGAGGGACTTTGGGGGCATTCCTGGAGGAAGGGGTGGGGCATCCCCAACGTGATGACGTCACATTGGGGATGTCTGCCCCCCCCCCGGCCGTGTGCCGGATCTCCAGAAACAGCAGTTCCCTGCACTTAAAGTAGCCGGCAGCCGGCGTTTCCCCTTTAAGAGAAGCTGCGTTTCCCTTTTAAGAACGAAGCTGGCTTTTCCCTGCAAGCTTGTGGAGTTCACACTTGGGATGAAACACAGGTTGCACACCCTTAAAGGGAGAGAGATGGGTGGCTGTGGGTGTTGGGGGTGGGGCTTCCCCCGCCGGCCATCTGGCCGGCAGCGGGTACACCCCCCCAAAAAAATGGGGGACCCCTGGCAAACTGGGGGGTTGGCAACCCTAATTCTCCTACCAAACATTACCTAAGCAGCTTAAAGCCTAGTGAGTTCAGACATACATGGATACAGGGCGGGGACTCTGAATAATCCTGGACAAACTTGGTAGTCCTAAATGAAACAAAGAGTTTATTCAGGAAAAAGGAGAAAACATAAAATAAGACATATTCAAAAACAGAATAAACCTTAAAGATAGAGTTGAGATGAAATCATGAAAGGGGTAAGGAAAGAAGCCCAGATGTCTCATAGAATTTCCTCACAAGATCTCAGGGCCTATAAAGGCTGATCCACCCACAGGAACAGCAGGCCAGGGAAGAGGTTAGAGGAGGTGAAGTGACAAAAAGGAGGAGACTAATGCTGGTAAACAACTATCTTCTTTATCTGTGGCCTATCCAAGCCTAGAAAGTAGGTTTGCAAACTTCAGTTTGGGAAATTCCTGGAGATCTGGGGTGGAACTTGGAGATGGTGGGAGGGGAAAGACATCCAAGGGGTATAATATCATAGAGTACACCCTCCAAGACAGTCATTTTCTCTAAGGGAACTAATCTCTGTAGTCTAGAATTGCCAGACCTCCTGCTATGATGGTAGAGCTCCCACTGGAAACGCTTGCTGGAAGAAAAAATTAAAATGTCAGCTATGAGCATCCTGTGTGCCACTTCCAGAGAAAGCCTGGAATTAGTGTCATATTGTTCTAGGAATTGTTCATAATTCGCTAGGTTTATCAAAGTTTACCAGCAATGATGTCACTTTCAAGTTTTCCCAGTTTGAGAGCCAGTTAGGTATAAGGGTTAAGAGCATGGACTAATCTGGGAGAACCAGGTTTGATTCCCCACTCTTCCACATGCAGCTGATGGTGTGACCTTGGGTCAGTCAAAAGTTCTTTCAGAGCTGTTCTCTCAAAGGCAGTTCTCGAAAGAGCTCTCTCAGCTCTACCTACCTCACAGGGTGTCTGTTGTGGGGAAGGAAAAGGGTTGTAAGCCACTCTGAGATTCCTTCAGGTAGTCAGAAATGACATCATGGCTCATGCAATGCTGGGTCCCCGCATGTCTCTGTACCCCCATGCTCCTACTGTATTTATTATTTATTTATTTAATTATTTATTTACTTGGACTTTTACCCCGCGCTCCCACCGAAGTGGCTCAGGGCGGCTTATAACAATTTAAAAAAACATACAATATAAAACCAGCAATTACAGATATAAAATACAATAAATATAGTGAAACTAAATAAATACAGCAGCGTCCTATGGTAAAGTGCTAGTGTGACCCAGCCGGTGCAGTCAGTTCTTATTTAAACGCTTGGTGAAACAGCGTTGAGTTATAATGCTGAGAGGTATCAAGCCCCCACCAGGATACTGGCAACCCTACTATGAAGTAGGATTGCCAGGCCCCTTACCTTTTTCAGGGGTGAGGGGAGTTGGTCCCGGTCTGAGATATTTTTGCATGCAACTTCTTGTTGAGTGTTCTGTGAGATCAGGAAAAGGTGGTGAGGGCCAGGATGTCTGAAGGGATTCCCCTAATTCCCTGCATGATTTGGACCTATGAAGACTAGGGCTGCCAAGTGGGGGCGGGGGGCAGGGAAACCCCCGCTTTGGAGACCCGATTTCCGCTGTGGCGGAATCGGGCCCCGGGGGCTCCCCCGGTGTCGCCCAGCCACATCACTCACGTTGGGGGCGTGGCCCAGATCGTCAGGGGGGAAACCATATGGTTTTCCCACCGATGATCTGGGCCACGCCCCCAATGTGAGCGACATAGCACATCACTTCCTGAGCCCGGCAAGGATCCCCTGCTGCCAAGGGTAGGTACCCTTGGCAACCCTAATGAAGACTGCTTCAACCTGGTAAAAGTCCATCAGGAATAGAGGGCTGGGGAAGAGGTGCCCTGAGACGAAGCTCCATTTTATTGATTCATCCTAGGAGAGGAGGCGGATGAGAGTGACAAACAGTCCCTTCTCATTCTTACACCTGAAAACTACAGAGATGGATGGGGGTCCCAGGAGCAGGCAATAGTGGCGTTAGGCTCAGGAAGCTAGTGGGTCTAGGCCAGTACCAACCAGTGCCACTGCCATCCTTTCCAAGCCCATTTTACTTATTTATTTGATTTGATTTATATCCCGCCCTCCCCCGCTAGTGGGCATAGGGCAGGTCACAACAGGTCATTTCACAGTAAAAACAATATTAAAATATGCAATTTAAATCCAGTTTAAAGCCAATTCAGAATAAGTTGGCAGGCCGGTTCGTGGTAGTCCAGAGTGCCTCCTGCATGGGTGCTGGCTAGATGATCAATAAGACATCCAGTTTATTGGAAGATGCTGTGCAGATCTTTCTAGCATCGTAGGGCCATTAAATAGGGCAGTATGAGCAGAGGAGGCTGAGATGGTTGGATGTCCGCCGCCTCAGCCGAAGACAGTGATTGTGCTCAGAATGGATCCATGAGTATAAGACCTGGTCTTCGAGATCCAGAATGTAACAAACAAAATAATTTTGGGACCACACAGCATAGCATTCAAACAAGAATAAAAGAGCATGAAAGATACTGCAGACTGGGCCAACCTGAAAAATCAGCACTGGCTGAACATAGCCTAACTCAAACAGGACACGGTATCTTATTCCAAGACACTGAAAGGCTGGACAACACATCCAGTTACCATGTGAGATTACGCAGAAAAGCCATTGAAATTCATAAACATAAACACAATTTCAACAGGAAAGAAGAGAATTTAAAAATAAATAAGGCATGGTTTCCTGTCCTGAGAAACACAAAATGCTCTACATCTTACAACAGCACTACAGATAAGATTAGAATTTCAACAGCCAATCCATATGCAAAAGAACCTCCTCAGGAAAGCTCCTCTATTAGCATGTCACAGCCTGGGGAACTCCTACAAGATAATGACTCAGCCCTACTCCACCTTCCTGAGTAGATATAAATTACCTGCCTACCATTTTTCTTTTCACCTTGACAGAGAGAGTACTCCATCTTTCTGTGTTATAACTCTGAGGATGCCAGTTCCAGCTGCTGGCGAAACATCAGGTCTTACAATGCCAAGACTATGGCCATACAGCCCGGAAATACTACAACAATTAAAATAATTAACATCTTAAGTAGAATGTGATTTTCCACTCCTTTTGTCCTGTCACAAGAGAATTAAACTGCTAGCAGTGTAACCAGTATAACTAGAGCAACTTGCTCTCACCAGGAGTGCATTCTAAGAAATTTTTTCACTATTTGACAAGAGACAAGAAAGAGAGAGGCTCAGACTCTCCTCTCCAGCAGGACCAGCGTGGCACTGAGGCATCAGTGGCCTGGGGAAACGATTGCTGCAAAAAATGCTTGGGAAAGGTAAACAAAAAAGTTTCTTTTAAGAACTCTTTTTTGGTTATTTTCAAAGCACACTGTTTGCTCCCAGAATGTTCACAAGAAAACATTTGGTACAGTTCTAATTGAAGTGCATTTTAGCTTCACTCTAAAAAGGCTTTAGAGATGGAAATAAATCAAAGCCACTGCCTGGAGTTATAAGCATTTAGAAGAATTAGCAATGCATGAATCATTTTCTCGGGGGTGGAGAGCACACTGTTTTCACACATTAGGTCATGTCTTGTGTCCATGTGGTTTAGATCTTATAGGAAGGATTCTAGATTCATTGTTCAAACTGGGCAAAGCATAACAGTTGTGAAAGAAAGGTGAACAGTAAACAGTTACTGGGGTGATGACCACTTAAAAGTAGGTGTCTGCAAAAATGTCTCCCTTGTTATAACATAAAATGTATATGCAGTCCATCCAACAGAAACAAATGCTCTACCAGACCTGACATTTTGTGTCTGAAGAAATACAATGATCTGTTACACAATATATCTCATCTGGCTTGACCATCACTTAATTGTTTCCAGCTTCCAGAGGGCCCCTCAGCAAGACGACTTTCCGTGATTTCAAATTTCTCACCTCCACTGTTCTGACTCCCAAATTCCATTTTGGTTTCACTTCTCCCTTTTGCAAAATGATTATATATGTATAATTTTGTACCCTCACACTAAAATGTCTCCTGTAAAAGGAGCATTAATTGTGCATTAATAAATCAACATTATCAGTATATCAGAATTATATTAAATAGGTGGAGACCCACAAAAACCTTGCAGGAGAAGCTGTCCCATTTCCCCCACCTTTGCTTCCTCTCCTCTCCCCCTGCTTCTATCAGTCTAGCATGTTAAGAACATAAGAACATAAGAGATGCCAATGTTGGATCAGGGCAAAGGCCCATCCAGTCCAACACTCTGTATCACACAGTGGCCAGAAATACCAGTGCCATCAGGAGGTCCACCAGTGGGGCCAGGACATTAGAAGCCATCCCACTGTTGACCCCCCCCCCAAGCACCAAGATGACAGAGCATCACTCGCCCCAGAGTCCCTATCTATACCTTGTGGCTAATAGCCACTGATGGACCTCTGTTCCATATGCTTATCTAATTCCCTTTTGAAGCCGTCCATGCTTGTAGCCACCACCACTTCCTGTGGCAGTGAATTCCAAGTGTTAATCACTCTTTGGGTGAAGAAGTACTTCCTTTTATCCGTTCTAACCCGACCGCTCACCAATTTCATGGAGTGCCCACGAGTTCTTGTATTGTGAGAAAGGGAGAAAAGTACCTCTTTCTCTACCTGCTCTTTCCCATGCATAATCTTATAAACCTCAATCATGTCTCCCCTCAGTCGTCGTTTCTCCAAGCTAACCCTAACCCTCATAGGGAAAGTGTTCCAACCCTTTTATCATTCGAGTTGCCCTTTTCTGCACTTTTTCCAAAGCTATAATATCCTTTTTAAGGTGTGGTGACCAGAATTGCACACAGTATTCCAGATGAGGTCGCACCATTGATTTATATAGCGGCATTATGATATTGGCTGATCTGTTTACAATACCCTTCCTAATAATCCCCAGCATAGCATTGGCCTTCTTTATTGCAGTCACACACTGTCTCGACATTTTCAGTGAGTTATCTACTACAACTCCAAGATCTCTCTCTTGATCAGTCTCTGCCAGTTCAGACCCCATCAACGTATATTTATATTTAGGATTTTTGGCTCCAGTGTGCATCACCTTGCACTTGGCCACACTGAACCCTTTTTGCCATGTTGACGCCCACTCACCCATCTTTGACAGATCCCTTTGGAGTGCCTCACAATCCTCACTGGTTTTCACCACCCTGAACAACTTCGTATCATCTGCAAATTTAGCCACTTCACTGCTTACTCCCAACTCCAAATCATTAATGAACAAGTTTTTTTTTTAATATTTTTTTCCAACACATAACATAACAAACATACAAACAAAATTTCACCTACCTCCACCCTATATACAACACAACAACATAGCAGAACACCTCCCTCCATCTCTTCACAATTTGTCTATCCATTCATATACTGGTGACCATACATTCTGAAATAATGTACTGGTATTTCCGTTAACTTTTTGTGTTAAATTATCCATCTCTGCTACGTCTATTATTTTATTTATCAATTGCCCTTTGTTGGGTACCTGTTCATTCTTCCACTCCTTCGCCAATGTTATTCTCGCTGCTGTTAATAAATGTAGCATCAAATATTTATCCTTTTTTTCCATACCTCAGGGAAGATGTTCAACAAGAATACCTCAGGATCGAGTGGGATTTGTTTTTTCGTTATTTGCCAAATCACCTTCTGTACCTCTTTCCAATATGAATTTACCTCTTTACAAGACCACCATACATGATAGTATGTGCCAAGATGTAACTTGCACTTCCAACACTTTCCATCTAAGCCAGCATAAAACTTGGCCAACCTTTCAGGAGACAGGTACCATCTGTGTACCATTTTAAAAAGATTTTCTTTTAAGGCCACCGCTTTTAACCATCTGGTGTTTCTCCAAATATTCTCCCATTTTGATTTGTCAAGGCCGTGGCCCAAGTTATCTTCCCACCTTTTCTTATATTCTTCCACAGTCTTTCCTTGCCTATCCTGCTTTAAAAGAAAAGTGTATAATTTGCCGATGATTTTAACTTCATCTCCTAACAAAATTTTATCTAACTCTGCTTTTTCGTGAGTAAAGCCTATTTTTCTGTCTTTGGAAAGTTTGGAAATTACTTGATTTCTTTCCCACCATGTAAGTTGAATGTTTTGGGCATCAAGTTCTTCTTTCGATTTCAGTTCATTGTTACTGTCAAGTAAGCAATCATATGTTACAGACCGAATCTCTGACATCAGACTTGGTAATACTGTAGCTTCTAGGGGGGCTATCCATCTTGGTGTCTTACTATAATATATTACTTTAATTTGCTTCCATATTTTTAATAAGCTGGCTCTAACCATATGTTGTTTAAAATATGTATGTATTTTATCTTTTTCATCCCATATAATTGCATGCCACCCGACCATCAAATCGTATCCCTCCAAACTTAACACTCTCTTGTTTTTCAAAATCAGCCATTCTTTTAACCAGGCTAGACCTGCTGCTTGATAATAAATTTTCCAATTGGGTATCGCCAGTCCCCCATCTTGATTTCCCCCCTGCAGAATCTTTAATCTAATCCTTGGTCTTTTCTTTTGCCATATGAATTCTCTCACCAACTTATCCAACCTTTGAAAATACTTATCATTTCTAATCACAGGGATAGTTTGAAATAAAAAGAGTACCCTAGGTAAAATAGACATTTTGATTGTTGCTACTCGACCCAACATTGAAAGTTGTAAGACAGCCCATTTATCTAAATCCTTTTTGATATTATCCAATAATGGCTCGTAGTTGTCCTTAATTAGGGTACTGATTCTGTTTGTTATCTGTATCCCTAAAT
>NW_015167103.1:378672-382212 GCF_001447785.1 Gekko japonicus | reverse complement strand
AGTGGGGAATCAAACCTGGTTCTCCCAGATTAGAGAACATAAGAACATAAGAACATAAGAGATGCCAATGTTGGATCAGGCCAAAGGCCCATCCAGTCCAACACTCTGTATCCCACAGTGGCCAGAAATACCAGTGCCATCAGGAGGTCCACCAGTGGGGCCAGGACATTAGAAGCCCTCCCACTGTTGACCCCCCCCCAAGCACCAAGATGACAGAGCATCACTTGCCCCAGAGTCCCTATCTATACCTTGTGGCTAATAGCCACTGATGGACCTCTGCTCCATATGCTTATCTAATTCCCTTTTGAAGCCGTCCATGCTTGTAGCTGCCACCACTTCCTGTGGCAGTGAATTCCAAGTGTTAATCACTCTTTGGGTGAAGAAGTACTTCCTTTTATCCGTTCTAACCCGACCGCTCAGCAATTTCATGGAGTGCCCACGGGTTCTTGTATTGTGAGAAAGGGAGAAAAGTACCTCTTTCTCTACCTGCTCTTTCCCATGCATAATCTTATAAACCTCAATCATGTCACCCCTCAGTCGTCGTTTCTCCAAGCTAAAGAGCCCTAAGCGCCTTAACCGTTCCTCATAGGGAAAGTGTTCCAACCCTTTTATCATTCGAGTTGCTCTTTTCTGCACTTTTTCCAAAGCTATAATATCCTTTTTAAGGTGTGGTGACCAGAATTGCACACAGTATTCCAGATGAGGTCGCACCATTGATTTATATAGCGGCATTATGATATTGGCTGATCTGTTTACAATACCCTTCCTAATAATCCCCAGCATAGCATTGGCCTTCTTTATTGCAGTCACACACTGTCTCGACATTTTCAGTGAGTTATCTACTACAACTCCAAGATCTCTCTCTTGATCTGTCTCTGCCAGTTCAGACCCCATCAACGTGTATTTATAGTTAGGATTTTTGGCTCCAATGTGCATCACCTTGCACTTGGCCACATTGAACCCCATTTGCCATGTTGACGCCCACTCGCCCAACTTTGACAGATCCCTTTGGAGTGCCTCACAATCCTCACTGGTTTTCACCACCCTGAACAACTTCGTATCATCCGCAAATTTAGCCACTTCACTGCTTACTCCCAACTCCAAATCATTAATGAACAAGTTAAAAAGCAGTGGACCAAGTACTGATCCCTGTGGTACCCCACTGCTTACACCCCTCCACTGGGAGAACTGCCCATTTATACTCACTCTCTGTTTTCTATTAATTAGCCAGTTTTTGATCCATAAAAGGACTTGTCCTTTTATCCCATGATTTTTGAGCTTGCTTAGGAGCCTTTGATGAGGAACTTTATCAAAAGCTTTCTGGAAGTCAAGGTAAACAATATCTATTGGATCCCCCTTGTCCACATGTTTGTTCACCCCCTCAAAGAACATTAACAGGTTAGTGAGACAAGATCTTCCCTTACAGAACCCATGTTGAGTCTGCCTCAATAGGTTTTGTTCATCTATGTGCCTACTAATTCTTTCCTTAATAATGGTTTCCACCAATTTACCCGGTATCGACGTCAGACTGACAGGCCTGTAATTTCCCGGATCTCCTCTGGAACCCTTTTTAAAGATGGGAGTGACATTAGCTACCTTCCAGTCCTCAGGAATGGAGGCTGATTTTAAGGAGAGATTACATATTTTTGTCAGGAGATCCACAAGTTCACAATTGAGTTCTTTCAGAACTCTTGGATGTATGCCATCTGGGCCTGGTGATTTATCAGTTTTTAAGTTGTTTATCAGTTTTAGGACCTCCTCTCTCGTCACCTCAATCTGACTCAGGTCTTTCAACACCCCTCCCGAACTCAGCGGCTCTGGAGTGGGCAAGCACCTCTCATCTTCCACAGTGAAGACGGAGGCAAAAAATGCATTTAGCTTCTCAGCCATTTCCCTATCATCCTTCAGTACTCCTTTTACCCCTTGGTCATCCAAGGGCCCCACTGCCTCCCTGGCTGGTTTCCTGTTTCTAATGTATTTGAAGAAAGTTTTATTGTTGGTCTTTACATTTTTTGCTATATGCTCCTCATATTCCCTTTTTGCATGCCTGACCACAGACTTGCATTTTATTTGCCATAGCCTGTGTTCTGTTTTATCAGCCTCACTGTGACTAGCTTTCCACCGCTTAAAGGAATCCTTTTTACCTTTTACAGCTCCCATTACTTTGTTTGTTAACCATGTAGGCTTTTTCTTATACCTGTTTGTGCCTTTCCTAACCTGCGGAATATATTTTATTTGAGCTTCTAGAATTGTAGTTTTAAACAGTTTCCAAGCTTCCCCAATGGTTTTGACCCTTTCTACTTTTCCCTTCAGTTTCCTCCCCACATGTCCCCTCATATCAGAAAAATTACCCCTTTTAAAGTTAAAAGTGGTAGTGTGAGTCTTTTTGGCCAATTCCCTATTTGTACAAATGTTGAACTCAACAACATTGTGATCACTGTTCCCAAGCAGTGCAATCACTTTTACATCTCTCACCAGGTCTTGAGTGTTACTTAGGACCAAATCAAGGATCGCCTCTCCCCTGGTAGGTTCCATGACCATCTGCTCCATAGCACAGTCATTTAGAGTGTCTAGAAACTCAATCTCTTTCTCTCGACTAGAACACATATTGACCCAATCAATGTGTGGGTAGTTAAAATCACCTATTACGACACAGTGTTTTTGTCTAGCTGCTATCTTTAATTCATTCATCATTTTATAATCCTCCTCTATCTTTTGATCTGGTGGGCGTTCTCCTTCCTGCCACCCATTTTCTTACTCTCCTCCATGCCCATCCCTTTCTCTTTCTGCCCCCACCCCATTACTCCCTCACCAGGTTATAATGCCATACAGTCCACCCTCCAAAGCAGCCATGTTCTCTAGGGGAACTGGTCTTCATGACACACGACGTGATGCACGATACACAACGTAGAGCACATTGGGGGCATGGCCCCAATCGTTGGAGGGAAAACCATAGAGTTTTCCCTCCAACAATTGGGGCCACACCCCCAACATGCTCTACGTGGTTGCGTCACTTCCTGTGATGCACCCACGCTGCGCTTCGAGCGGCGGGGTTCCCCCGGGGCCTGATTCCGCGGTGGTGGAAATCGGGCCTCCAAAGCGGGGGTTTACCCGCCCCTCGCCCCCACTTGGCAGCCCTAAAAACCATGCTATTTGTAGATAAATGGGCAAGTAGTCTGTATTATCAAGAGGTTGATTCTGAGTGCTCTAACGGGAGAAAATATTTAATAATGTCATCAGAAACGCCATAAACCGTCTTCACATGTTTTAGTGAACACACAAGGAGGGGACCCGCGATACTCGCGGGAGAGGGGGAGCTCCACATCTATGAGGAAGAGGAGGAAGCAGCAGGAGGAGGTAAGTTCCCCCCTATCCCGCTGGTTCCCCCATCTCCTCCACCCCCCGTCCTCCCCCTGGCTCGATTACCCCCCTCCCTGGAGCGCCCCCCCTCCAGAGGCCAGGTCTACCCACCTATTCCCACTACAGTGGTAGACCTGGCCTCCGGAGTCCAGGTCTACCCACCCCTTCCCAGTACTTTGG
>NW_015167103.1:375511-378282 GCF_001447785.1 Gekko japonicus | reverse complement strand
CCTCTCTGTCTTTCCCCCCCGTTCACTCTCTCCCCACCATCTCTCTCTCTCTCTCTCCCCCCCGTCAAAGCTTGGCCTCGCCGGGCTGTCTCTCCCCCCTCCCCAGTCTCTCTTCCCCCCTCCCCCCCACTCTCTCTCTCTTTTTCCCCGTGTACCGAGGCCCGCGCGGCTTACATCCGCCGGGCCTCGGCAGTCTCTCTTCCCCTCCCTGACTTTCTTCCCCCTCCTCACTTGGCGGCGGGGTGTCTCTTGGAGCGGCTGTTTCCTCCCCCCCCCTTCCGGCTCCGAATCGAGGCTGCCTCGGGCCTCGCTGTTTCCCCGGCCGCCTGCCTGCCCGCCCGGCCTCCTCCGAGGCGGCGGCGGCAAGGTCGGCTACAGAGCGTTTGTGCGCATGCGCACGAACGCTCTGGCACTTTCGGGGGGATTTAAACATCCCCCCGATATTTTTTTTTAGTTTTTAGATTTTTGTGCACCCCTGGGGACTGCCCCAGGAGTGCACAGACCTCCCCCTGCCCCCCAAGTGCCCCCCAAGTGCGGATATAGCGATCCGCACGGAGGGGGCAACTTGGCTATTAGATATAGTGATATACATTCTGCATGTATGTGTAGTTATCTGCTTGTAAGAAAGAGTTCTTTCACTGGGATTTAAGTCACATGTCCAGCTGCTGTACATGCACTGAATGCAACATGAGAATTACTTAATGCATATGTAAAGAAAACTCAAGCATAGAGGTGTGCACTACAAAAAACTTTGTAGTGATTTCAGATCTGGATTCTGGGGAGGGAACTGGATCCATTTACCTGAATTTTCACAAGTGCCCTTACTGGTTTGGAATTCCATGTTCTTTTTTTCTCATCTCTTTACATTTTAAAAGGCCAGCATGTTGTATGAGGCAACTTGGCCTCCAGAGACCAGGCCAACTCCTATAGAAAACTAGGGATGGGCATGAACTGGCTGATGAACTACAGTTCATCTTGAATTTTGGCAGGCTCGTGAAACTATGTTCGCAAACTGAAGAATTGTCACAAACTTTCACAAGTTTTGATTCAGTTTGTGGCTTTTCACAAACCCCCCCCCCCCCAAAACCAGCTGAGCAGCTGGGAGCTCCTAGTATTTTAAAAACATTTAAATCACTGCTTTCTGCAAAAAGCTGCAGAGAGCAGAAGGCAGAGGTTTAAATGGCTCCAAGTCTGGGGCTGGCTGTCCAAGAAAGCCCCTTTAAACAGCTGAGCTGCTCTATGCGGGCTGCCCCCATGACTCAGCTGTTTCGGGAACGAATCTCATGAACCTGGTTTGGTTTGTATGGGAGCCAACTTGGTTTGTGGGGTTCATGGTTTGATTCAGGGTTTGCCATGAACCACGTTTTTGTGGTTTGTGCCCATTCCTATAGAAAGCAATAGCTTTTTAAAATTTAAAGGGACCAGAGATGCAGTCTAACTGCAGAGCCAACTAAGAGCTAATAGTCCAGAAGGCCTGGATTCTGGAAGCCAGATCTACCAGCCATTATTTCCTCTTATATGTCCACAACAAAAGGGGCTAGAGATTCACTTAAAGGACAAATAGAGACAGAGAAAGTAAGCTGGGTGCTATGGAAACCTAACATTCAATTGTAATTTTTTAACAGAAACCCCCCACACCTGCTGACGGTAGAGGAGGAGATGGCTGCTGTGAGAGCAATGTCATGGAGCGTTCCTGGGTAGCCAGCCTTGCAAGAATCCAAGAGCCCACCTGCCATTTTTTTTCTGTTGGGGTGGACTTTGCTGCCTCCAGTTCTGGTGGCAGGGACTGTTACCAGGAGGAAGGCCTGCAACACTTCCCTGAGTGTCAGCAAGGCCGATGTCAGCTTTGTAAGAATGGCCAGTTCCTCCTTCCTTTGTTTTTAAACTTAAAGAGACATTGATGGACATTCAGATGACAGACGACTCAGCTGTTAGCATCTCTGGGTCCCTTTAAATGTTATAGGACCATTATTTTATGTGGGAGTAGAACTGGGCTCTGGAGCACCTAGTTGTTGCAATAGTCTTCTCATCCCGATTTTAGTAAGTGATATTAGGGCCATGTCATCTGCATAAAGTAAAATTGAGATTTTATGCTCCCCAAGGGTAGGCAAAAAGAATTGTGGGCCTGATAGCCTGTCAACAATTTTGCTTATATATAAATTAAACAATAAAGGGGCCAGCACACAGCCCTGCTTCACCCCTTTATGTATTGGAATTTTGTTAGTTAAGGACCCCGACATTCTGACACATCATTCCCTGGCAGCAGCAGAGGTTGGAAAAGAAGAGAGACTTATTTTGTGACTCATACTTATCATCAGAACATGTGAGGCTCACCTCAATTTGAATCTGAGTTTTCTAGGGTTGCCAAGTGGATCTTTGCCAGGCGCATGTGCCGCACGCAAATCACCCAGAAGTGACAGGAGGACGCTAGGCACGCTGGGGGTGGGGCCACGGCCATACAGGGAAAACCATAGAGTTTTCCCATGGATGGCTGTGGCCCCGCCCCCAGCGTGCCTGGCGTCCTCCTGTCACTTCCGGGTGACATGCACGTCGGGGCGGAGTTCCCCCCCGGGCCCAATCTGGTGGCGCCAGGGAACGAGCCTCTGGGGTGGGGGTTTCCCCACCCCCAAGGGGGACTTGGGATCCCTAGAGTTTTTTGGATGCTGAAGCTCATATTCCAAGCCAAAGGAGTGGGGCTGCAAAATTTCACTTTAATGGAAGCTTCTGAGAAATTGTCAATGCTTTTAACTCCCCCCCCCCCCGTTTGGCCA
>NW_015167103.1:270501-375386 GCF_001447785.1 Gekko japonicus | reverse complement strand
GCCGGCCTTGCAGCTCCACTGCCGAGCCCCATGAGGGGCCCAGCAGTGGACCTGCAAGGCCGGCGGGAGTGCAAGGAAGCCCCGCAAAGGCCCTCCCTGGCCCCAGGCAGGCAGGGGTGGGGAGAGGCAGAGAGGAAGCAACTTACCCTCCCTCTTCTCCTGCCTCCTCCTGGCTGAATGAGGGCCGGAAGCGGGGTGGCCGGAAGCAGGGGGCGGGGCTTCGTCATGTGCCCCACCCCCTGTACCTCACCTGGGGGAACTGTGTTCCCCCGCGTTCCCCCCCCGAAATGACCTCTGCAAGGCCCAGGTTTATCAGAGAGTGGAGGGGGTCTCAACGAAAGCACAATATTATCTATTTTTGGCATGTCAGAAATAGAATTGTTTTGTTCATAGATCATGAGATTGTATAAATAGGATCAACAGGAATGTGTGTGGCTTTAAAGGTCTGTTCTAGGGCCAAAGAAATAATGCTTGGGCCCCACACAGAGATATTGTGAGGATAAAATATCAGGTACACTGCCTTCAGCTCCTTGGAGGAAAGGTAGGTGGGAAAACAGTGTGATAACTAAATATGTCCTGACCTGTATAAATCAGAATAGCATTAATAGCTTTAATTTAAACCTATGGTTATGGGCAATCTATTGTTAGAATAGCCCTGCTGACATGAGAGCTTTTTTTTTCATTTTGGGTATGCTATGGTCCATTTCCTCTCTGCGGCATTTTAATATGGTGCATGCTATTGAAGCTTTACTTCATTCTGAAATTTGCTGCCACTAATTTGTCAGAACTGTCTTGAAAAGCCAAGGCACAGATGGAGGATTTCCTGATCAAATAAAGAGAACTGAGTCCTAATAGATGTCAGTAAATGTAGCCTGAGGGGCATCAATGTAGCAAATGTTTCCAAAGCAAAGGAAGAACAATGAAGTCCTGATCTCCCAAGAGGAAGCTACACAACTAGGAAAACATAACTGGGATAGGAGCAACACAGGGCAATTTGGTCATCAAGCCATACCACACAGTTTTTCAAGAGTGTTACTTACTATGATATCATTATTGTTTGTAAAAATATGAAGAAGAAAAAGTTTGGATAACACATGTTGTGTGAATCACTAATTATTTTCCATTTACTTCTTGAAGCTTTTGTCTTTTCAATCGTTTCAAAGTGTGCCAAGAAATTTTAAAGATGTTATTAATGGACTGGATTTTCCTACAAACAAAATAAGAAAAAAGGTTGGTAGCTGATATTTTTCCTCTTTGGTTTTTGATGAATTAAAGAAATTAGTTGACCATTTTACAGTAAAAATGTTTGCACACATTGATACTGACTTTAACAGATGTGAAGACTGAAAACAGTTATGTGGCAGTTTGGATTAAAATTAAAGAACACTGTACTACCTCTGAATATTTTACTACCATATTATTTTCCTGGGCTGTAATGAATGTGCATGTTAAAAAGTGCTGAAAAGCGTCCTGGGCCAAGGTCCTTCCACTGATCCACAAACCACACAAGTATCAACACAGCTAATTCTCAACATGGCTTCATTTGTGGATATGTAAATCTAGAGACTAGAGCCTAGATATGTAAATCTAGAGACTAGAGCCATGGGCTGAACTTTCTACAAACCTGAGAAAACCTCCAGGTTTGCAGAAAAATCTGAAATGTAAAAATATATATATATATAATTATCTGACAAAGATATGTAATCTTTCCTTAAAATCTGCCTCCATTCCTGAGGATTGGAAGGTAGCTAATGTCACTCCCATCTTTAAAAAGGGTTCCAGAGGAGATCCGTGAAAGTACAGGCCAGTCAGTCTGACGTCGATACCGGGTAAATTGGTGGAAACCATTATTAAGGAAAGAATTAGTAGGCACATAGATGAACAAAACCTATTGAGGCAGACTCAGCACGGTTTCTGTAAGGGAAGATCTTGTCTCACTAACCTGTTAGTGTTCTTTGAGGGGGTGAACAAACATGTGGACAAGGGGGATCCAATAGATATTATTTACCTTGACTTCCAGAAAGCTTTTGATAAAGTTCCTCATCAAAGGCTCCTAAGTAAGCTCAAAAATCATGGGATAGAAGGACAAGTCCTTTTATGGATCAAAAACTGGCTAGTTCATAGAAAACAGAGAGTGAGTGTAGGTGGGCAATTTTCTCAGTGGAGGGTGGTAAGCAGTGGGGTACCGCAGGGATCAGTACTTGGTCCACTGCTTTTTAACTTGTTCATTAATGATTTGGAGATGGGAGTAAGCAGTGAAGTGGCTAAATTTGCGGATGATACAAAGTTGTTCAGGGTGGTGAAAACCAGTGAGGATTGTGAGGCACTCCAAGGGGATCTGTCAAGGATGGGCGAGTGGGCGTCAACATGGCAAATGGGGTTCAATGTGGCCAAGTGCAAGGTGATGCACATTGGAGCCAAAAATCCTAAATATAAATACACATTGATGGGGTCTGAACTGGCAGAGACTGAGCAAGAGAGAGATCTTGGAGTTGTAGTGGATAACTCACTGAAAATGTCGAGACAGTGTGTGACTGCAATAAAGAAGGCCAATGCTATGCTGGGGATTATTAGGAAGGGTATTGAAAACAGATCAGCCAATATAATAATGCCCCTATATAAATCAATGGTGAGACCTCATTTGGAATACTGTGTGCAGTTCTGGGCACCACACCTTAAAAAGGATATTATAGCTTTGGAAAAAGTGCAGAAAAGGGCAACTCGAATGATAAAAGGGTTGGAACACTTTCCGTATGAGGAAAGGTTAAAGTGCTTAGGGCTCTTTAGCTTGGAGAAAAGACGACTGAGGGGTGACATGATCGAGGTTTATAAGATTATGCATGGGAAAGAGCAGGTAAAGAAAGAGGTACTTTTCTCCCTTTCTCACAATACAAGAACTCGTGGGCACTCCATGAAACTGCAGAGCGGTCGGGTTAGAACGGATAAAAGGAAGTACTTCTTCACCCAAAGAGTGATTAACACATGGAATTCACTGCCACAGGAAGTGGTGGGTGCTACAAGCATGGACAGCTTCAAAAGGGAATTAGATAAGCATATGGAGCAGAGGTCCATCAGTGGCTATTAGCCACAAGGTATAGCTAGGGGCTCTGGGGCAAGTGATGCTCTGTCTTCTTGGTGCTTGGGGGGGGGGGTCAACAGTGGGAGGGCTTCTAATGTCCTGGCCCCACTGCTGGACCTCCTGATGGCACTGGTATTTCTGGCCACTGTGTGACACAGAGTGTTGGACTGGATGGGCCTTTGGCCTGATCCAACATTGGCGTCTCTTATGTTCTTATGTTCTTATAAGTACCAGCATTTTGAATTATGCTCTGCCTATTTGCAGTTATGTACTACCACAACAGTGAAGAAGGGCTGCTCACCTAGTAGTTAGATAGTGAGGTTAAAGAGGTGAGATATGTGATTGAATCCAAAAGTTATTTTTGCCAACAGAAGGTGGGAATTTTTACCAGTTTTCCCTACTACTACCTGCCCCCCTGTGTTCCTGAAGATCGCCTGTGATCCAGTAGCAGGATTTTGAAAAACATACTGAGCTTCAGCCAACAGAGAATGACCCTTGGATCCAACTCATTATATTTATTTCTTCTTCCTTGGAAAAATATGAAAGTATAGTGGAGAAACCATATCCCTGTGACCCTCTGCCCACTACTTACAGATGTTCATCTGGCCTCATGAACCTTGCCTATTTTGAATAAATAGATTTGATAGTTTAAAATATGGCATTTCAAGGATAAGTTTTCCCCCCCTCCACAAATACTAAAGGTAAGATCGTGTAGCAGAATACTTCTTCAGGTACGAAGGATAAGAATGTGTTGCCAATTACTGATATTCTAGTTTATAAGTGCTACATAAAACATTATCCTTTTACTCCCACTGTCTCTTAAAGAGTAATTCATCAATGTGTTCTTGAACAAATAAGTGGTGATAGGAACACTTCTTATTACAAATACAAATAGCACATTCTTCTCACATGGCTCCTTCTATTCATCATTTTAAAATTACATGGAACAGGAAGGAGAGCCAGTTCTTGGCTGCTTCCCTTGCGGCACATTTTTTAAAAGGTGACATTTTGATGTGAGCATCATTTGCCATGAGTTACTTCAAAATATGGGCTGGGATCTTCTGGGGCCATATCTATTCCTGGCCGTGGACCTAGTAATAATATGTGTTGCTCACAGATTAAAATAAATTCAAAGTGAAGTTTTAAATAACTTCCAGGGTGCTTGTGTCAAAGCCATGTGCACTCCTCTGGCATCTCTCATCCAAGTCTTCTTTTGATGTCATTCCACGGCCTGCGAGAATAGCCATTATCTCTTTCTGTTCTCTCTGAGATACTGTTGCATGGCTATTTTTAGCAAAGGTCACACTATACATAAAGACAGCATCAACATCAGGAACTGTGTGCGTTGTGAGAGCCAAGTATCTTTGGAAAGGCTTAGCCTATTTCACTCTCTGGAATTTCATATGTCATTATGACTATATCTAATTCCAAACATGGCTCCATCTGCAGATACTTAAAACTGTAGATTGGGGCCATCTAGAGAGAAAACAGGTATTTCTACAATGTTGGGGTACGTCCAGGATTACAGAATATGAAAACTTTTAGGGGGGGCAGTTAAATCCCCCTAAACAGAGCATCATTGTCTGTGCTTGTGCAAATAACACGCTTTCATTGGCCTGCCATCATCTGTGGGGGGCACATGTGAGAGACTGGTGAGGTGGAGGGGAGCTGCAACCATCTGAGTCAGCTGGAGGAGACAGTGGGGCTGCAGGTGGATGGTGGAGGGAACAGTAGGAGAAGCAGCTGCCCACAATGACTGGTGGGCAGGCAGGCAGGCAGAGGCAGTGAGGTGGGAATGGGAGAGTGAGCTTCTCTATCCCCATTGCCATGTAAATCTGGCTGCAAACACAGGGGCACTGCAGGCTGGCAGGTGGATTGATAAGTAAAGGAAGAGGGGAATGATGGGATTCCCTCTGGCAACTGCCACACCCACCACTAAGGCAATGCTTCAGGTGAACAGGGGAGGGCAGGGGAGGAAGGCTGGGAGCCTCAAGAGCCATCGCATCCTGCTGCTTTCCCTCCATTTCCCACATGGACCCTGTGAGGTAAATTGAGTATGTGTGATGAACCTAAGGTCATCCAGGGAGCTTCCATGTTAGAATGAGAGTTCTGACCTGGGTCTCCCAGATCCTACTCTGAAACTCTAACCCCCACATCACACTGACTTTTGTGCAATGGCTGCTGTTAAGCACTAAGTGAGCAGCTAGGCCTTGGTGAGTTATGGAAGTCAAATGGTATCAAGTTGCCCAGTGTTTGCTGCTGGCCCTGATGAGTACATCATCAAAGACTAAAACAGCCCTCAAAAGCGGCCTGCCCCTTGCCTTTTGCTTACGGAATACAAGGCTGGAAGACTGACAAAACTGTTGCGTTTGCCTAGCAATGCCACTGAGGGCATTTGCCTAGCAATGCCACTGAGGGCATTTGGAGCTTTTCTCAGGTTTGTAGAAATATCTGTCTTTTCTGTTTATGCCCCCAATCTCCAGATATCGAGTATTAGATATATTGAATATCCTAACTGAAGTTTTAGTCCTAGTCCTAAAAGTATGTCTAGTCCTAAAAGTAGTTCCAAAAAGATTAATCTTCAAAAGTCATTAGTGATCCAGGTTGATAATAGGCATCTCTACAGAGGCTATGTAAATCTGGTAAATTATCTGCTATTTCCTTCTGTTTTAGGGAGGATACTTTATCTCATAAAGTACAGCATCAAATCAGTGACACTGCTTCCCATTTGTGGTGCTGCTGAGCTGGGTCTCTCTTATGCATAAACTCCATAGAACCCATTTCCCCAAAGCATAGCAAAACTACTAATAGTATCCCATGGATCTAACTCGGGAATTTCACAAGTTAATCTACAGTCTAATGTACCTCGGAAGTCACTTCCACAATGCTAACCAATAGACTTTAAGTGTGCCTCCTTTGAAAACAACGATGTCAGTCTGATCAGTCTATAATTTTAGTTCTGCAGGCCGTGAAGAGAAAAATGCAATCAAATCCATGAAGAAATGAAGTGATGATAGGATGACATCTAAAATGTATGTGTCTGTGTGTGTGTGTGTGTGTGAGAGAGAGAGAGAGAGAGAGAGAGCGTACATGCAACACATATGTAGAAACTCTTGTCAATCTGTAAAGGAAACATTGTTACAGAAACTTTGGGCCGAGCTTGACAAGTTTGCCTGTGTAAAGTACCATCAAGTCACAGCAGACTTATGGTGACCTCATAGTAATTCCAAGGCAAGAGATGTTCAGAGGTGGTTTACTTTCCTCTGCATAAAGACCCTGGAATTCCTTGGTGGTCTCCCATCCAAATACTAACCAGGGACAACCCGACTTAACTTCTGAGATCTGACAAGACTGGGCCGGCCGGGCAATCCAGTTCAGGGCTTTCCTAGTTTCGACCAAGTTTATTTCACATTCTCAGGCTCTAAGGGTCATCATTGCCCTTCCTCTAACACATCCCAAGACTCACCGCATGCCTTAGCACTGGATGTCTCAACTTTTAAAATTACCAGTCAGTTGACATTTTTTTTTGTTTCCTCATAAAACAAGAGCCAGGAGTAATTTTCAAATTTAGAAAACATTTGGAAAGTATCCATGGGAATTTGAAGGGTGTGTGCAATATTAGCGACAGCGAAGGCATGGAAGCCCAGACATGTATTGAATTTTGGAGAGTGTTACTATTTTAAATATCTGTATTTTAAGAGTGTATATGGTTACATTGCAAAGCTGTCCCTATTTTGTCATGTTCTGTACCAAATTTGTTGCCAGGATGAATTTTCCACTATATTTTTGTATCTATGCAGATACAGTTCCATTTACACATGCAGGATAATAAAGTGGAAACAAGATGGTACGCTGCTGCGATGGGGGAATGAGGATGTAGGGTGCCGAGATAATAGAAAGGACCGTGACATCGTGCACTGCAAGTGAAGAATTCCATAGCGGAATCATCACCTACATTAAAAAAAAAAATCCCCAACAAAAGAAAAGCAGCACAGCCAATAAAGAAGGGGGTACAAAGTTTTCTCCCTATTGTGCTTGCTTTCTATTTGCACAGTCTCTTTATGTGAAGGAGCATTCTAAGCTAGAATCTGCCACCTGCAAAGTTGCAGTTCATTCTACTCTCTCATTCTCATGCATTTGTAAATCAGGCCTTTATCTTTGGCACAGAAATAAATAGACAGCCAGCATGGAAAGCAGGACTGTCACTAAATAAATCACATTAATTGGAGAAGGACAGCAACCTAGAAGAAGCCCCACCTTTCCGAGTCCATTCAGACTATCAACCAAGGACACTCAATAATGAATCAGTGTGCCTTTATCCACTAGATCCTGTCATTCTTAGCACTTCCATTTCCTAAGCACACAATCCATGCCCATATATAGGTAAGCCTACTTTTATTTTCCTGCCTTAGACTATTTGTCCAACACATCCGATTTGTACTATTTAAATTGCCTGTCAAAACCTCACTTCACTAACTAGAATAAGACTATCCCAGAATGCCTCCCTCCTTTCCTAGAACTCTCCTTTTCTTATCTAATTTGTCATTTTTCCCATGCCCCCCCCCCCCCGTTGAGAGACACACCTGAGCTTCAACTGGTATTTCTATAAATAATAATTTTTATGCCACTTGTCCTGTCCTGTAACTGGGGTAAAATATTGTACTTTGGTTCTTTACTTTTTCCAAATGTGATGGCACTGCCTCAGTTACAAAGATCCTATATTATTGCCACATGGGTCACTGGGTATGAAAGCTTAAGCTAACAAGTAAGGAGTAAAAGATAACTTCCTTTTACTTTTGCTTAATGTGGATTTGAGCTTGAATTAAAAAACAGGCCATATACACTGATGCTGTTATCTACACATCATTAGACATTGTGTTGTTATTGCACTATAGCAGTGATTCACATCCTGGATTGTCTTGTCCACAAAGGCAAATCAAGTTGTAAATGATTGCTGCAATAGCACAATATTCAACAATGTACAGATACAGGCGTAGACAACTGATTAAAGTACCCATGTCTTCTGATCACGCACAAGTTAATATTAGACCCAAATTCAGTGACTGATTCCACAAAAGCAGTTCTGCTCTCAGTCTTCCATTTCCCCTGGTTGTACTGGTTGTAAGGATCCCTGGTTGTAAGGATCAAGAAGACATGGAAGAAATCGGGGGCAGATGTGGGTCAAAATGCGGCCATGCAACAAATAGTGGGGAATTGAACAGTACAACTGGGGGAAACAACTGCTTTTGCAGGACTAGTTAATGTCATGCTTGTGCTCAACAGGGCATCAAGGGGCAGGGGTATATATCACACAGTGTTCCCTTTTCTGCCTACCCTCATCTCCAGGTACCAAGAGCAGCTCTTTTTACATGTAGCTAAGGAGTGCTGTTCCTTTTAATTAGAGCTCTCAGTCCCTTCTCTTGGTTTGGAGCCTGCTTGCTGGCCCTGCCTCACCTAGGGAGAAGCTCTGCCTGGTGTTGCTATTGTCTGGTCCTCTTTGCCTCCAGTCCCAGACCGTTTTCCTTCATTGGAAGTCATCTCCACCCCTTCCTTGAGCAAGCCAGGCAAGTCTTGTCCTGGTCCACCCTCAGCAGCCTCCTTTCCTTGCAGTCTTTCCTGAGTTAAATACCACTGTTTTTAAAACTTGGCCAGAATGGTGGCAGCACAAGGCTGATACCCAGCTCTCATGGCCCTCTTTCCTCACAAATGAAGAAAAAAAGGAAGCAAAAATCAACCCAAAATATGCTGATAATGCTACAAAGGTCAATCTACAACACATTAAAAATGTCAAAATACATATATTATATGGTGCACACAATTGTAAAATTAAAAACATAGGGTCTGAATATCAGGCTGTGTTAAGGGCCATGAAAATGTTTACACTTCTTAGCCAAAAGGCCTGACCAGGGGTTGTTATCTCATATATTGTGTGGTGTGATGTAAATTTATAAGCAGGCCATTAGTCTCTTCACATGGTAGCTGTACTCACACATCGATCTTCATTGATGTAATAATCTGGTATAGAATTTCCAATACTTCAGGATGCTTGTGTCATCAACCAGCAGTGGAAATCAAATGGCCATTTGATTTCAACTGCTAGTTGATGACATACACATCCTGAAGTATTAGAAATTCTATACCATGTTATGAAGATTTATGTGTGAGTGCACTTACCATGCATTTTCTGGGGTTTTTTTTAAAATAGTATGTATTATTGACCACTGAGGAAGGCCCTTGAGCCCGAAATGTGTATGGTCTGTGATGGTCATATGACATGTTCATTAACTTTGTATGGGAGATTATTACAGATTATGTAAAGCTTATTCTGATCCTTAATACAGCCCTATGTTTTTAATATTACTTAATTACTTAATACAGGCCCTATGTTTTTAATATTACTATTGTGTGCACCATATAATAAAGATTTATTTTGATATTATTTTACCTCTTCCCTATCTTTAACAGGACTGGTGTACAGGCGTTAAACAGATGCAAAAATCTTGAAAACTAATCTCTCTCCAAATGAAAATACTCTTACAGAGTATCATAGATTTTTAATGAACAAGTAATTGCATGCTTGTCCAAATAATTTGGTTCACAGTTTGATGTTTTATGTTCATTACTTAATACAACTGTAACAATTTTTTTTTAAAAAAATTCCAGCTGCCCCGTATCATTTTTTATATTTGAGCTACTCTTGAAGATTGTTCAGGATTACCACCACTACTGACAGCATCATGTTAAGTTTGGGAAATCAGAAACACAATCAATAGAGCAAGAGTTGCACTTACTACCTTTTGGTTCCCAATCATTTTGATAAGGCCTTAAAAATCCATGACTTCAACCTGCATGCTGCTGAACTAGTTTTGCTGTACAAACGTCATTGCTCACCAGTTAAGATCAGCTACTAGGCCGCACACAGAATGTCTTCTAAGGAAAGCAAATGGGTAGCATAAGCATAGATGCAACGAACATGAAATTGAGCAAACTTCAGAGGATGGCAGAAGACAGGAAGGCCTGGCGTGATCTGGTCCATGGGGTCGCGAAGAGTCGGACTCGACTGTGCGACTGAACAACAACAAAGCATAAGCAGGAGCTTCTCAACAGTAACGGAGGCACTCTGGTGACATATTTCCAGAGAAGATACATGAATGTAACACCTAACTGAAATACAGAGCACACACAAGAGCATTGGCCTAATGAGAGCCTGAGAATTAAGAGTTATTTTTCGCCACTGGAAGGAGGTGCAGAATTCTTTTTTTTTGTGGAAAAAAACTGTGGGAAACTCCACAATTATAAAGATAAAAGGAATGATTCTAGAAGCCACAGTTATTTAATAAATGAAACAACAAATGCATTTTTGGACTAAGTTTTATTTACAGATCACAGTGATTTTCATTGTGCAATTAGGACTGACATGTATTTGTACAGTACTTATACACGTTAGAACTAGCAAGCAACTTCTCAGACTTCCAAGGCTGACTTACAGATGTCGATGTAACAAATTTGGTTTTGTACACAGATGCAACTATCCCTTACTTACTGTACAGCAGGATATTTATAAAGCTGTCACGTTTGCCATAGAAAAGTGCAAAACATAGGAAATCTGTACACAGTACAGTACAAAGGAATCATGCTACAGTTCTTGAAAGCTGAAAAATTCTTCAGTGTAGGAAGCTCAACTCTCCTGTATGGCAAGAAGATTGCTTGATTGCTTACCACTACTTATTTTCTTTCAAAGACTTGCTTATTCAGTTAAACATCATTAAGATAGTGGACCACTTTGGTTAAAACTCAGAAGCTTCTTTTAGTCAAGGACATTTAGAGGACAATCTATGGTATGTTCTCTATTTACAGTGCATCATAGTTACAATTATGCTAATGATCCAAGTTACAGGGCCTTCAGAAAGAGCTAGCAGTGGCTCGGCTTGGCCTATTGATCAAGTACAAAAGTTTGACAGTTACAAAAAAAGTTCCTAAAGAATTTAACTGTTATAGAAATAGCCACCTAGTAATAAGGATTAGTTGTAGTAAAACAATGAATAGGTATATAAAGAATTAGGGCTAGGTTGTTCACTCTTAAATATTTCTCTGCATGTGTTCATGAGCATTATGCATGGATGCATTTGGGGGAGTTTACGAGCACATTTTTTTTTAGCTCAGAAGAGTCTGATCTGGTGGAATTGTATACTGATTTCATGATTAAAGTAGCAATGCAAATACAAACTGATTTTGTGATGTGTGGGTATTTGCTAATTGTTTACTGGCAACTGATTAACAGGTCTGTGTCATATATAACTGGACCATCAATTTTGTTTGTAACCTTTCAGTGACACTCCCCTCCCCATTATTCCAAAATAAAACAGCACAAATCAGGTACTCATATGGTAGGGGAAGGAATGCCTGTATTAGTCCACCATGTTGCCAGTCTAGGCACCTGTGAGCTTGGCTCAAGTATCTCAGAAAGTCTCCTTATTGGCTGTGTTAAAAGTACCCAAGGAATTTTAAAAAGAAATCTCACACAGTACAAATTTCTCTCCAATACCAAACACATGTAGGAGGTAAAAATAATATTCAAAATTCAAAAGATTAATTATTAAACAGGCATTTTCCCAAAGCTTTGAGTTGGGAATTTCATACCAGCAAAGCATAATATTCTAAAAATAATCAGTAAAAATTAATCACAGGAAGGATCAGCATGTAAAATGATTTTGTGAACTTTTCTAGAAATGGCATAAACTTTTAATAAGGCTCTTTTCCTATATAATTTTTATTAGTTTGAGACATAAGTGTATCAGGGCACCTATTGCTCATAAGAACAGTGGATCTGACTGCTATTAAATACTATACCCTGACACTTACAAGCCATCATGAGATGTCCTTATCCTAACTGGTGCTTGTACAAATCGACTGAGTACTATGATCAACATAGTGACTGTAGCATTTCCTGGTATCCTACTTCATTGAGTGACCTTTTGTCCAGCATAGAGCCACAGTGCAAAATTTGGAGACACTTCAAACTTCAGCATTAGTAATATCTTGTGAAGTGATGTGTCAACATCACCTTTACATTGTATTATTTTAAGAGAAACTATGTTTTAAAAATGCACCTTCACTAATGCATCTGAAGTTAATTTTTTAAACAGCATTTAATGCATGGTAGTCCATGGTCCAAATGAAATCCAAAACTGGTCTATTTTTTATAGCTACATAATAGCCTTTTCAACAACTAGATACTTACCACTGAAATATAACTGAGGTGAGAAGCAGTACAATTTCAGTGGCTTTGCAACCAAGTGAATGCTTGGATTTATTATATGGTATACTATGTATTAAGTGCACAAGGTCAGTTTCCAACTTCTAGCAGCTGCTGCTGAGGTATCAATGATTCCCAATAGTAATACAAAGGTTAAGTTGAACAGTGAGGGCAAAGAAGGATAACCACCCCATTAACTCATCTATTAGAGTCAGCTATAGCAATACTGGGATTCTTGAGACTCCATATACTTTGAAATGAAATCACTTTCATCCTTAATATCCCGTGCTCTAAAACATTACCTACAATAGTTATTAGGAGCACTGTTTTTTTATGTCCAGAAGTATAAGATTTATGGAAGAATTTATTACCAGTTTACTGTATCCATTCTCTTGTTTATGGCAAATCCAATAGCTTAACAGCTGGAGAACAGACATGAACAGGAAGTACAATGCATTCTATTAGAAAGTACCTTCGTTTACTGCAAGTGAAATGCCAAGGTTCTGCAACTAGGAATGCCAACTTTGGCGGGTTCACACTGAAAAGAACTGTGTAAGTCACAATTATGCTGTGTGTTCAGAATCAGCAGATATAGTAACACTGCTGCTTGTTCCCAGATATGTACTCTATGTGCTGACTGCAAATAGCATAAAAACAATACAGAAGAAAGAGGAACAGGACTCATGTGGAAGCTGGATAGGCAACATCAGGGCATTGAAAATGAAGAACTCTACCCACTGGTAATTGGAAGACCCACCCAGAGACCACCTCTGACTTATTAGGCCTCCACACAATGTGATGAAGGACGTTCTTACCATCAAAAATGAAAGCTGAAATATTGGAGAAGCCTCAGGGTGACTTCGCAGAGGCAGGCAATGGCAAACCATCTCTGAATGTCTCTTGTCTTGAAAACCCTAAGGGGTTGCCATAAGTCAGCTGTGACTTGACAGCATTTTCTAACACCACCACTCAGGCTCAACAGATCACCTCTCTGGCCTATAAAGCAACCTGATCAAATTGACTAGAAACCTAGACAAGTCTTTAACTTTATCAAGTATGTGTGATGCTCTTAACACTATGAGTTACAAAAGGAAAATAAGTCTTTTTTAAAAAAAATGTGTACAATGGATGGGCATCTATCAAGTTTGCAGATGTTCTATCCTGTTATTTGAGAGAGCTTCAAACATAAAAAGAAATACTCTGAATTTAGATCTGCTGGAATTTTATTCTTCAACACATGCCCATTCAAAGTTAAACTTAGCAAATGTTAAGTACTGAAACTACCTAAAATTAGTTCTATGTTTGAGCAGTCTAGTTTTAAAAATATAAAAAATGTAAAGACAACCTCATGATATGGTAAATGCATATTACCACTCTTCACATTTTATATTTTCTGGTTTATTCCAAAAGAACATGTTGTATATTTATGGGAATGGAGATCAGTTGACATACAGAAGATCCTCTTTTGGAGTTACATGTGTATGCATGTTACTTGATGGCTCAGAAGACTAAACTGTACTAAGCCTGAGATTATGTCAGATAACATTAAAAGCTGTGGTGTTCTGTTTTGACTCAGAATCTCCTGCAAATGTAATAAATCTAAGTTATACCTTGACTGCAATGGATTTAGAAGGGTTTCTACTTAGGACTGCACTGCTAAAGTCAGCAAAAACAGATTTCCACATTACCAGCAAAAGGTGCTGTAACAGATGTCTTGCCATGATTTCATATATTGAAGGAAAAAATAACACACTTTACATAGTCTGTAGTTACCAAAAATAATGATGCACAAAAACATCATTCTAACTGAATTTTGAAGAAAACATTGTGATGCAATCTAAAGGGAAAAAAAATAAAACAAGGCCCTTTTATCTTTCAGCTTTCAAGTATTATGGCTGCAACTGTGAAGCACTGGAAATTTTACATCTTTTCAAAACTTACTTGTATATTTTTACAAAGAATTATAAAACATATATAAGATGCTGAAAAACCTATTTAACCTTTGAAGTTTTTTTTTAACTTCTAGACAGCATCTTGAAAAACATTTAAGAATAAAAACCATAGACTCTGTAAAGTACAAAAATGTACACTTCTGCACAGCTTCTGTGCTTTAGCTGTTTGATTTCTTTATATACATATATAATAATTTGTGCTTCAAATGACAACTTTAGTAAAACTTATAAAGTTAATTTATATGAGGCAACTATGCAAAAAGATTTGGGCATAGCAAGAAACAAACTAAATATAAACTTTAATTTTAAAAAAAACTATACCAATTTTCAACGAGGCTACCTCAGGGTAGGTGCTTCAGTATTTTAGTTTACTCAACTAATGCCAAATCTGAACAACTAAATATGAAAATCATTAATTCCTCCAATTCTTAAAATTATTTTAAAGACTGTGCATAATGGAGCAACGTGCACTCATTTCAAAGAAAGTCTTCATTAATATTTTCAGTTCTTCTTTGTGAGTTCCCAGCAAGGATGATCTTCTTCCAGTTTCTAGCAAACAAACAAACACACCGGCTTAGTTTATGGATTATCACATTTACATGTAGTAGATATTTGGATCCGCTTACTATTTATGTTGCCCTAACTTGGATGGGTCAGCCCTAGTTAGTATTTGGATGGAAGACCAGCAAGGAGGTCCAGGGTCCCTCTACACAGAGGCAGGCAACAGCAAACCATCTTTGTTCATCTCCTGCCTTGAAAATCCTACAGGTAACCATAAGCTGGCTAGGACTTGGCAGCAGTTTCCACTTCCACTACTTATTTATTTCATTTACATTCTGCCTTTCTCACTGAGACTCAAAGTGGATCACAACTTTAAACAGTAAGAAGAGAAATACATACAACCAACAAAATTAGAAGAAAATGCAAAAATGCAGACTTTGCTATAACTGCCAACCAATTTAGTCTGCTGCATGGCTAGGGTTGCCAACCTCCACGGTTTGGCAGGGGTCCCCTGCTTTTTTGGGGGCTTCTACCCATTGGTGGCCAGCTGGCCGCTGGGGGAAGCCCCCCCAAACCCCAGCACCTGCCGCCACCCCTCTCCCTTCTCTCTTGAGAGAGAGGAGGGAGAGGGGTGGCTGCGGGGCAGCCGACTGGGTGTGTAGAAATGCCGGCTCCCTGCAGTTAAAGGGGCCCCTTTAACTGCAGGGAGCCAGCGTTTCCACATGCCAGATCTTCGCGGAGGTCAGACACGTGGGGAAATGCCGGCTCCCTGCAGTTAAAAGGGCCCCTTTAACTGCAGGGAGCCAGCGCCCCTGTAGGGCAGGCGGGTAGGGACATCCCCAACATGATGTCATCACATTGGGATGCCCTGCCCCCTCCAGGAACACCCCCCAAAGTCCCCCACTGGGGGGGGGAAGATAGGACTTGGCAACCCTATGCACTGCTGTATATATCTCTGATTTTTACAGTAGCTAATAATCAATATATGGAAAAGTGATGTATTACTACTAAATCGAACCACTGCCAGTAACCTTATACTCTCTTTCTCCATGGCAGTAAAAATATGGAACAAAATTATTATTTTAAAATGTCTGCCGCCTGTCAGCCAAAGAGGACCTCAAAGACACTTCAAAAGGGGAAAGAAAGAAAAACAATGTGATTGTCTAAAGTATCACAGTAGCTGTTTAAAAACACTGTGAGTTGTGTATTGTGATGGGTTAAGCCTTCTCAGGCTTGCCTGCAATACATGGCTTGTGTTATCCTAAATCTGCTTATAAGCTCCTAAGGTGGTGCAGAAGCCCCTGACTTGAAAAGTGTTCACAACCCAACACAGTGGCTAGTCCAAACTGCTGCTGCAACAAGCAATGAGGCTATCCAATCAGTCATCAGCTGGCTGGGGAAGAAGAGTATTTCTCCCTTCTGTCCCCTCCCTGTAGTTCCTAGGATCCTGACATTAGGATTTCAGCTGCCCTGGAAGCAGTATGTTCTGGGTACCTCAGTCACAGACAAACAGTGCAAAGCAACCTTTGTTCCCCCCAGGCATCCTTCATGATAGCAGCAGCTCAGGGCTCTTTTTGTAGCAGGAACTCCTTTGCATATTAGGTGACACACCCCTAAGTGTAGCCAATCCTCCAAGAGCTTACACAGCTCTTCTTACAGGGGCTACTGTAAGATCTTGGAGGATTGGCTACACTAGGGGTGTGTCACCTAATATGCAAAGGAGTTCCTGCCAGAAAAAGAGCCCTGCAACGGGGATTGGGTGGGGGAAAAAGTACTGAGGGCGAAAAAGTCATCTTTGTTCATTTTGCAGTGCAGATGAGCATCAACATGCTGCTGAAATTCAAACTGAATGTCCAAGAAGTGCAAACTTTTAGCATCTCTTTTAACTGTAACCAAAGAATTCTGTTAAGAAAGTAAATAGTTGCTTGGGCTGTTTTCACAAGTTTTTTCCCCACTAGCTTGCACAGAAGTTCATGCAGTGCTGTAATGGACAGCTTCTATTGCCATTCTCAAAATTCTGATTGGCTAAGAAGTTATGCAAGTTTTCACAAGATTTTGTGTAAACAACAGAATATTGCAGGATTTAGTTTCATTTTTGTGAAGCAACACTCTAAAAAGAATTCTTCTGACTGGAAGGTATCAGCTACATGTGAAGCAACACCTTTAGATCCAATTCATCATCCTTTGTGCAACAACAAAGAAAATTTATCATCAAACTTACTATGTATGTTTGAATAAATCTTAGAAAAAAACAAATATACAATACCTTAAATAAGCTTTGTGTCCCCACTCCTAAAAGTTTTTGAAAATTTCTAAGTCTCTAGCAGATACAGGAGGCGTTTTGTTCCAGTCATCTTCAGGATAAGCTTCAAAATTAGATGTATCACCATCATTTGATACCTTCGGCACTATAGGAGGCTGAGTAAGAAAAAAATACCCTGAATAAATTACACTTAAAACTCCATTGTGAGGCTGACCCTAGAGATTTTGCTATAGGACAGGACATAACATCAGCTCAAGCTGCTTTGTCTTTAGATGTCTTAATTGTATCAATGACTTCTGAATCTGTCTTGTCACTCAGTTAATAAAATGGATTTTGCAACAATTCATTGAGGATGTTCCTAGTTGTAGTGTAAGCAACTGGCCTGAATTTGCCTGTAACTTAAAAGATTATCTTCACAAGCCTTTTATACAGCATAAAAGGTACCCATTAAATGAGATGTCTAGAATTATGTAAATCATAGCAAAGGGCTCAAATGAAAAAAAAAATGCAATTCACCTTTAACTTTCTTTGAGGTACAGCATCCCAGTCTATAGATCTGAACCATCGGTGCCTCTTCACATCATCTGCTCCATTCTGTCAGGGAAAATATGTATATGGATTTATTTACATATCAGGAAGTTGCCATTTATATTACCCAAAGCAAAAAGCTATCCTCCTATAAGCCTTGGTGACTCAATCTGATTTTTTCATCTGTGAAAAATGGCCTTTTCAGTTCATATTCAAATTAACCCAGGTTTTTTTGGCAATACCTTGAATACCTGATTTCCCTATGGTGTCTTTGTTCCAAAGATGGATTCCATTTATTTCAAATTACACTGCACAACCCAGGTTGTTTTTTTTAGAGAGCAAGTAATATAACCATGTAAGAATTGGAAGATACTTCTGCTGCTGGACAAACACTCCTGTGTTCAGTCCCAAACCAATCAACATTTGAAAATACTTGATGGGCACAGGCACTGATTGGGGAAGCTGATAAAATTAACTGACACTACTCCTAGTAGTAGTCATGCTTGAGAATCCAGAAACAGTAATTGGTGGGAAAGGTAAGCTTGTCCTCTGTTTAAAGAGTAATCCTCTGTGGCTGATTACTATCCCTTCCCTTTTAAGAAAAATATAAGGGCTGTGGCAGCAGGCATTTTTGCAAGCCATGGTGAGTATAGATCAAAGGTATATCATTGGCTCAGAATATAGGCCATAATATTGACCTAGAACAATGGGACCAAATGTGGAATAACAGCATAAAAATTACAAAAGCTATACCCTATAAGGAAAATGTGTATAAAATGTACTATAGATGGTATATAACACCAGAAAGGTTAGCGAAATATGATAGTAAATGCTCAAATAAGTGTTGGAAATGTGAAAAGAAGGTGGGCTCGTTTTATCGTATGTGGTGGCACTGTGAAATGAGTAAAAAATATTGGGCATGGATGCATGAATTATTGCAAAAAGTGCTAGGTACGGCCATTCCATTTACACCTGAAGTGTTATTATTAAATATTTTGCCGAAAGATTTTAGTAAGGATGACTGTTACCTTATTGTATATTTGACTACTTCCGCTAGAATTTTATATGCTAAATATTGGAAGACATCTGAGACAGCTACGAAACAAGAATTTATAAACAAAGCTTTGAAATGGACAAATTGACTTTATTGATGAAGGGACAAATTGACTTTATTGATGAAGGGACTCTGCATTCTAGAATACTTGGTCATGATTTTATAGCTGGTATAATAACTATATAAAGGTAGAAATAAATAAATGAAAAAGTCCAAGAAAACAAAGTTCATATAACCCAATAAGGCAGAAACTTAATGATATTTACTCATAGTATATAGTTGTAGAAAATAATGTTTGTATTTAGGCAGAAGAAATATAATAACTATGAAGATTTATTACCCCCATCAATGTCAATGTTTTGTATGTATGTGTTAATGTTTGTATGTTAAGTTTGTATTGTTTTGTGATGGAAAAACTTAATAAAATTCTGCCCTTAGGGGCAGTTAAAAAAAAAGTATATCATCATTACACGAGTGTTAATTTTAGCTGTTCTAGGTTCTGGAAGTCAGTGCCAATGGCATTGTAAACTCAAATATTAAGATCAAGTGACAACACTGCTTCCTCAGGAAAAACAAGAAATAATTCAAAATAGAATTGTATTTTTGTTGCCAAATAGAAGGATTTCTAGAAATTCCAAAATATCAGTCAAGGAGCCCATGTCACTACAATCTGAATACACCACACTCATTTTGTTCTACATACTGAAAGTATGGCAGTGCTCAACGTTTATCAGATGCAAAGGTCATTTACAAAGAGTTCAGATTACAAATACCACGTCTTTCCCATAATTAGAATGATATATAATATCAAATACCTATGTTTTTTCTTGAAGCCTAATGTATTAGATTTTGGTCTCAAAATAATTTGCCAGACTGAAAGAAAATCATACATGTCTGTAATGATTTGAATCAACAGATTAAGGCCTGTCTTTAATATTTAAAATTTACCTTCATGTTCCCTAGCCGTCTTGTTCTGTCAACCACAAGCAGCTTTTTAATAAGGTCCCTGTACAAATGGGAAAATATTAGTTATATTCAAACCTAATATATTTAACATAGCCGCCTGGACAGACACTGTCACACTAAAATACATTGTATAGGTTTTTACCTCCAAAGGCCAAGTTTACTGGAATTTTAACGACAATAATGAGAACCAAGAACAATATTCACCTTTCAGCTCTGTGATTAATAATTGAATTTCAACCACATGACTTAACATGTTCTGAGTTCTTCACAAATCTATGCAAGCCGGTCTGTCAACAATCTAATTTAATTAATTGGCCCACTGATTATACTCAGATGTCACAGTAAACCACACCACAGTTCATAAAATACGATTTGATTAAATTCTAGTTAAGTGTCTAAATGCACACTACCCAAAATATGGATAGTAGGCAGATGCTAAAACTAGAATTCTAAACCACGGCTTGGGCTTGTTAACTCTGGTTACAGCAACTGTAGTTGATCATGACATTTCAGTGCAGAAGTCAGTTTGTTCAGTAGCACCATCTCTCTATGAGATGGATCCAACCAGCTTTTCCACTGACAAAAAAGGGAGGAGAAAGTCCCCTCTGATCACCAAAAAAGGCTATGCTGGAGATCAGTAGGCCTGTGCATACAAAAGGGTTGCATGGCAGGAGTTGGGCTAAGAAGGGGCAGTGAGTGACAAAAGTAGCTGAACTCAACCCTCCATCTTCAGCATACCGGTATGGACATACAGGACAACAGAAAAGCTTTCAGCTGCAGCTATATACAGCTTTCTTGGGACTCTGCTTCCCATCACTTTTTCTCCATGCCTCATCCCACTAGTGATGATTAAAAAAAATCAGAGGTACAGGAAGTCAGTGGAATAGATATTCATTATTTATTTTAATGTACAAAATTTATAGACAAGTAAGAGGAGGCAACACTCTTAGTGAAGAACAAGGAGGAGCAGATCATGTGGTTTGCATATGGTACACTACCCGGTTTGTGCAAACGTGGTTTAAACAAACCAGGCTACTGTAATGTCTGAAAGCAGCTGTTAGGCTTGCCAGCCTCCAGGTGGGGCCTGGAGATCTCTCGTTTTTACAACTGATCTCCAGCTGAAAGAGATCAGCTCCCCTGGAGAAAATGGCTGCCTAGAAGGGTGGACTCTATGGCACTGTACCCTGCTGAGGCCCCTTCCCTCCCCAAGCCCCGCCCCTCTCCTGGATCCACCCCCAAAGTCTCCAGGTATTTTCCAACCCAGACCTGGCAACCCTAGCAGCTATAGGAAGCAATATCACAGTAAAAAAACAGTTTCTACTATTTATTTTATAAAATTAGATACAGTTATATCATTTTTCAGTGACACACAATTCTAAGTTATCGCTGTCATTACTACTTTAAATAAAAGCAACTGAAGTTATCGTTGTCATTACTACTTTATCTAAGTTAAATTATCGTTGTCATTACTACTTTAAATAAAAGCAACTGAAGAACCCAGTTGAAACAGACTTTTATTTTCATTTTTGCTCTCAATATTGCTGAAAGGTTTCTTGAATAAAAGCTGTTTTAATATGCTTTCAGCTAGTCTACTGAAATTCTGTTTTTGCAGTTTTTGAACAAACTCACAATCTCAAGAAACCTCTTGAAACACAGGAGCAAAGGAGCTGAGCATTTCCTGAGCTTGTTAACCAAGCCTGATGAAGCTCCTTGATTGGAGTTAAAGCTTAGACAGAATTTCTTTATATACTCTCGGTAAGACCTTTATTCAAGCCAATGCACTTACTTTACATATAAATCCAAATGTCTTGGGAAATCTATTTTGCCAGCAAGTATCTTCTGATATATCCCAAATGGGTTATCATCGAAGAATGGAGGAAATCTGTTCAGAGGGGAACACACAACAAAATACAGCTGGGTCTGAGAAGCACAATGCAAGCAACATTACCAAGAATTTACTATCTGCTCTTCAAATATTAGGCTTTTCATGCAGCTCTACACCTACTGAAGGAAACGTCGGTGACATGTGAAGTTACTGAATACTTCACCAGTTCCACAGAAACAGAGGAACAACTTTCCTAAAATAATCTTTCAACAGATACAAAATTGCTTTGTGAAACAATTATATAGGTCTTTAAAACTTCACAAAAAAGAGACATAATTTATACATTTTTTTTTCCTATTCTGCTTTTCTGGCTTACTCTACTTAGATGCTTGCCAAACCAGCTCCCTTCCCGACATAGGCTCTGCAGTTCACTTATTCTGCAGCTGCAAAGCAAAGGTCAGAGGAAAGACATTGTGGAAGAACCACTGCTAGGTGGTCACTCTACTAACCTTTCTTTTAAACATGTAATTTCAACTTCATACATAAACTGTTCATAGCCTTGCAAATAAAGCAGGACAATCTGCAAGGACTTACAGGGGGATCTCATTTTCCCCTCCCCACTCTTTTTTTTCTTTTTCTTCCCTAAAAGCCCACACAGCTTCTTCCTTTCCCTGTTTCTTTCTCTCCTTCCCATGCATCAGCCAACCTTTTATCTGTCCTCCATTGTCAGCTACATTTATTTATACTCCATTTTTTCCCTCCCCAGTGGGGTCCCAAAGCAACTTACATCATTTTCCTCTCCTGCATTTTATCCCCATAACAACCCAGTGATATAGGTTAGGCTGAAAGAGAATGACTAGCCTAAGGTCACCTGGTGAGCTTTCATGGTAGAGTGGGGATTCAAACCTGGGTTTGAAACTTTGTTACAGACTTCTGGTTTATGGCGACATGCTGGCGAACACACCTTCCAGACCTCCCGGGGGTGCGATCTGTGCGCTAGCAGTTAGGAGGGGAGGCAACTGTTTGCCACCACCAGTGTTCCCTCTAAGCTGAATTATTGTGAGGTGGCTCACAGTTTTTTAGCCTCCGGCTCACACATTTTCACCTTAGCTCAGGAAGGGTGGCTCCAGAGCAAATTAATTTATGCCGTAGCCAAATCGCTTGCTCACCACATTAATGCCAGTGGCTCACACAGTAGAATTTTTGCTCACAAGACTCCACAGCTTAGAGGGAGCATTGCCCCCCCCGGAGCCCTTGAGAAAGGCTCCTAGCCATAGGGCTTTTGAAGGGTGACCTCTTCGCCAGTGTGTTGCTGGGGAATTGAGGCACTCTTCTGCCTTGACGGTCCTGCTGCTATGTGTCCAAATGGAACTAGAGCTGATGACCAGGACAAGCGTCAGAGATCGAGCGTTTTAAATGGACTTTAAGCGAGGTCTTATGACCAACAAAGAACAGTGAGTTGAATAAAAGCGAAATGCCAGTAATTTAAAAAGAAAGCCCTCCCCTGGAAACGGTGAGAAAAGCAAGCAGGGGAGGGGCCCCTCCCACACGCATAAACTAAAAAGCGATTTAACAAGGGGGGAGTGGAAGTTAAAGCATTGAAATCTGTTTTAAGAAACTTACCAGAGCATGGATAAGCATATGGGCGAATGTCAGAGACTTTAGCAAGTTTATACAAAAGTAAACAATCCATAAATGTGGCATGGAAAAAAGCGGAGAGAGAAAAACAAGCAAAAGTGAAACCACCAGGGAGCATGAGCCCACGGCTGGAAGAGACCACTGAGTTCTCTAAGCTTTTGGCGGACTCTTTGCACCCTCTACTGGATCAGATGACTAACATCAATCAACAGCTGACAACTTTAAACCAGAACTTTGCAGCTCAGCAGCTCCAACTGTCTGAAACTACAAAAAAGATGGAGCAAACAGCTGAGAAAGTAAAGGAAATGGATGCCAACTCTAAAAAAGTTAAGAAAAAGGTGCAAATGCTGGAAAAGAAGCACGCTTCGGATGAATTTCAACTTTTACAATTGCAAATGGAGAACGCTAACCTGTTCCTCTGGTTCCAAGGGGTCCCTAAATCCAAAGATGAGAATCTAAAACAACTTTTGAGCGAGGGATTAGCTCCAGTTACAGATTTAAAAGCGGAATACCTTATAAGCAAAATGGACGTGGTCTACAGGGCCTATTCCGTTTATATATATATTAAAAAATCTGCCTGGAGAGATAGTGGTGAGATTCTCGAAGAGACACGTGAGGGATTTAATCCTGAAAGCGACTACAGGAACACCCCTGAAAATGGGAGGTGTCCCATTTGAAATAAGGAAGAAGAGGAAGAAGTACAAATACTTAATCCTCTTTCTACAAACAAACAGCATTTCATACAGATGGCTGACCCCTGAAGGCGTCATTTTCAAACTACAGGATAAAAAAGAAAAAAAATTGACTCTGTTTCCAAAGCACGTGAGTTTATGAGACTGCAACTGGGTGAGCCAGAAGAGGACTCCAAAGAAGATGACAGCAAACTTGGTGACGAAATGGACTCAGTGTCTTCCGACAAGGACTCTGCTTCAGAAAAGGGGGCGGCTGCCCCTAAATGAGAATACCAATTGAGGATTAGAAAAGATAAAGCAAAGTGAAGGCTGAAGAACTCTGAATGGTGCCTTAAAGCATTTGTTGTAAATGATGTTCTTGGGGTTGTCTTTAAACAGTTAAAAAATTGTAAAAATGGTTAAAAAGATAAATAATTTAGCTTAATCGACTATGTTCAATGTAATACTAGCATTTTAGATTAACACTTATATAAACTGTTGTAATGATCTCCTATACTTGGGGTTTTAGTTATTAGTGGTTTTCTTTCCGTTCTCCCTAGATGTAGAAGACCCTTTCCCTTTTTTTCGTTGCAGCTTGTAGAAAATGCAATTAAAAATCCCCTCTGGGGGGCATAAAAAAAGAAACTTTGTTACAGCACACTGGTTTTCATGGAATCAATGGGTAGTAGACCTGCTGTTTGAACTTAAAAGCTAGGCCTACTGCAGTGGATTTTAAATTTTGGGGGTGGGGGTTAAAGCGCTGGGGAGCTCTCTAGTCCACCCTTACAGGTTTTCCTTTGGACTCCCTCTGAGCCCATGAGGCCTTGCAGTGAGGACAAACCAACTCAGAGTTTACCAGTTGCTATCCTTTAGACAGTTTATCTCTCTGGTCCCTAGCATTATGTTTTATGGCATACAGCGCCTGATAAAATGTCATTTATGTCAGATATGGCTCTCCTAACAAATGAGTTTGACGCCACTGCTTTAAACTTTATTTGGTCACGATTTTCAATGGACAGTCTACCACCCATTGAAATAATAGCCCTTTAAAGCTTAATGAGCCAACGTGCCACCTGAAAAATAGCAGAAAGGTCTTCCAACACAATTCCAGATATTTCCTGTGTTATTGGGAGTGAAACATTCAAATCAGGAAATATCAGGACAGCCTTTCACTGTATTGTATACTGATAATCCAGTCCAATTCCAGAAACACTGTGTACTTCACAGGGTCAGCAATATCTGACTGCACACTTGTAACTGCAATCCAAAGACATCCTTTAGCATTGCAGCTAAAGCACTGCATAGGGTTTTGTTTCGTTGTTGTTCAGCTACAGCTCAATGTACTGTCAACTTTCCTGAATGGGAGGAAGTTGCTTCTGAAAAATGGGAAAAATCATACAATATGTGTGGAACCCACAGTATGGTCCCTTGAAGTAGCCCCTACATCTTCAGTCATAAAAATAGCACCTTCCAAATGTAACATAAATTTCTGAACTATGTGTATTCCAGCTATCAATGTGTGTTCCTGCTATCAATAAATACAACATTGGGATGAATCAGTACACAGCACTAAACAGTCACATATTATTTATTTATATCTGGTCTTTCTCACCAATGGAGACCCAAAGCAGTTCACGCTGTTCTCAGCTAACATTATTCTCCTCCATTTTATCTATATAATTTTTATTTTTATTTTCTACATAAATCCTACAAAACTACACACTAACTAAAATTACAGCTATACAATGACCATATATGATAATAATTATTATCTTAAGTCAAAGCTTTTCTCTTATTCAGTTTAAGAATAAAAATTATATTCTATTATTTTGATATGCAAAATTTAAAATTATTGACAATGCAAGATTATGTAATGTAATATAAACATTTCTTCTAAAGTTTAAGCAATTTTCTGTCTTTCCTTCCTCTCTTCTTGCTTTTATTGTCCCGGGGTGGTTTGGGTGCTGCCGCTCCCAATTCTGATTCTACTTCTGAGCTGCCATCTGGGGACGTTTCGTGGCTTTCCAAGCCATGCGAACTGTCCAATTCTCCTTCTTCTTCTGGGTTCTTTGTATCCTTTTTGGGTTCCTGATGTCTTTCCAAAAACTGCTTTACTTTGGTAAAAGAGTAAATCTTTTCTTTTTTTGCCTTTGTGGTTGAACATCAAGCCTTCAGGTAGTATCCATCGGTAGGTAGTGGAATTTTCCCGTAAATAGGTGGTTAAATTCTTGTATTGTTTTCTCTTCTTCCTTTAGTCCAGGGAAGGAAAGGGGGTGGGGATGGAAAAGACATTTTGGCAGCTTGCTGACAATTGTTTTCTCTTCTTCCTCATCTCAAATGGAACGTCTTTTAGTATTCTGATGTCTTCTTTGCTTTTCAGTGTAGTCCCAGATGTTGCTTTCAATATTGCATCTCTTATAGATCTCTTAGAGAATCTGACGTATATTTCACCAGGCAGGATTTTTTTCTTAATAAATTCTGAATATGTCTGATAGATCATATCCATTTCGCTTTGTAATACTTCCGCCTTGATGCCTGTCACTGGTGTAAGTGCTTCAGTAAGGATTTTTCAGATTCTCAGATTTATCTTCTGGTACACCTTGAAATCTCAACACGTATGAAGATTTTTCCATTTATAGCTGCAAAAGTTGAGTTTTATCTGAAGATCTTTCTTTTTCCACAACTTCCAGTCTTTGATCAATTGCTTTAGTCTTGTTTTCAACTTCTTCTGTTCTTTTATTGGATTCTTTTAGCTGTTTTTGTAAAGACTCCAAGGTCTTGCCGATGTTAGTCATCTGAGCCACCAGAGGTCGCAATGCAGTATCCAGCATGCCTGCAAAGTCAAAGTTCACTTCCGGTTTAGAAACTGGATGTGTTGAGCTGGCAGCTCCTTGTTGAAGCTTCACTTTCACCGCTGTCTTTTCAGCCCGATAAGACATTGTTTATGTTTTGTAAAAGTTCACTTAAGTCTTTAGAAGTTTATTCACTCTAAATGCCTTAACAGTCTGGCATTGTACTGATTAAAATCAGCCATCCACTCAGCCGCCACCACTTTCTGCCCCCTCGAGTGCTTTTAAATTTTTGCTATTTTCAAGGGGTGGGTGGCTTCCCCCCTCCGCTTTTTCTTGGGGGCACCCGGGCTGGCATCTTACTCACGCTCCGCTTCATCAGGTAAGAGAAAGTCTTTTTGTTTTTGCCGGGTCAGTTGCTTGCTGGTCCGGTATGCTCATCTCATGCCCAGAATGGTACTGCAGAGGCTGGGACCTATAGGGGCAGGGGAGAGCCTTGATCCTTTGGCCTTGGTCTTGGGAGAGGCACCCCCAGTGCCCCAGGCTGAGAGCCCCCTACAAGGGCTCTGGGGGGGAGTCCGGAACCAGCCAGACCCCCTCCCTGCCGCTGGGTCATGGGCCACTCTCTCCAGATCTTCAAAGAAGTGTGCCCACCATCAACGCACCGAAACTGGAGGTCCTCACCTCCATTTTATCCTCAGAACAACCCTATGAGGTAGGTTAGGCTGAGAGTGTGTTTAAAAAAAATCAAAATTCAGTCAGGATACAGTTGTCAGGCTCTTTGCACAAAAAACAAATAAACTCCTACAGACTAACTAATACTTTAAAGTTCTCCTCTTTAGCTTGGTCATGCATAAAATTTAGACCTAGAGAAAATATCACTCCTTAATTACCATCTCCACACATCTGTCATCTTGGCAAAGATCCAAGTGAAATGGGGTTGTCTCATTGCCTAACAACTTCTTAAAGTTATAGGGGCTAAAGGCATCATCACCCCACAACTACAACCAATCAGATTAATCCTTTCACTGTACATTAGCACTTGACATTTCTGTTAATACAAAATCTCCCACCTGAACCCAACTCCTCACTTCTCCTCAGAATCAAGATGACTTTGCACAGAGATAAGACAGACCTAAAGGCCCACAGGTGATACCACTACTCTTCTATAAGAAAGCAAGTTCTAACTATTAACCCTTACTGACCATGGAAGGGGGGGAATTAGCTGTTACTTACATGGTGTTAAAGTAACAGCCTCATGACATAGGATATTCTATTGCTGCAGGAGTTGAAATATGCCATCTTGTGTGTTGAAAACAGCACACTTTATAACCAGTCTCCTATTTATAGTCTGACATTCAGTTGTCATTCATAATTAGATAGTGATCCAAATATCAGGCATATTTCTCTAACAGATGGCCTACAGCTTGTGGGAGGTACTCTTTATGCAGAGTGTTTACTAAGGCAAACTGTTCCCTGATTGCCTTTCACAGCCTTAGCAGCCTGTAAGAGCAACAGGTCCAGCCCTTCCATGAAGGCAGGGTTAAGATGACTGTTTCAGGAAGCAGATTGCAGAGAACAGCAGACTGGATATGGCGAAGGTACCAGAAATAAAAAATTAATTAATTAAATATTAGGGTTTTTTTTGTCCTCTGTGCACACATGAACAGGGAACGTGTCAGTCATCAAACATGTGCTACATGGGAAGTTTAAAACAGTTACATATGACCAGCCACTCACTTTTCTGAGACACAGAGAGAGAGGGTCCTACATAGGGTGCCACCACAGAGAACAGCTCACCGTCACCACTTGCCCCATTTCTCAGACTAGCTATCAATGGCATGCTCTCAGAGGGTCCCATAGTTGTAGACACCATAGCTGAAAGCCAAGAGCATTGCTTTTTTAAAAAAATTGTACATTTAAATGTATGAATGGCGGTTTAAAGGCATTCAACACCAGAGTAACTGAGGTGTTTGTTTGTCCAGTAAGAAGCAGGGGTAAGCATGATGGAGGTGGAAACCTTTATGGTATGGATAACTACCACTGCTACTTGCAATGTTCTAGCCCACTGGTTTTAGTTAACAGTGCTGCTGAGACCAGCTACTAACCTGATTCTAAGTACTTCAGGAGAACTTCCCAGCCATGAGCGCCAGGCTAGTACCCTGATATAGCCACCTTGCAGTAGTTCTCTCTGTTCCCCAAGAGGAGGATGAAGACAATATGCCCATCCACTCCAGTCAGAACCCTAACAGCAGCAGTAGGGTGATCTAGTCACAGAAGTCCAAAACATCAGGATGGAACTACTGCCAAGTGGAGATGTTCTCTCCATATCCCAGGTACAGAGGTAGTGTGTCCATATGCTTGGAAGCACCAATAGTAGCGGCCAGGCTCATTTGCTCAGTAAGACAGAGAGAAAAAATCTCTAGCTCAAAGAATGGGTCAGAAGCAGGATGCCATATAAGTATAATCTATTATATATTCATACATACATTGTACAGGCAATAAAAACTAGGGCTTGTTCTAATCAACAGCTTCCTTTGATTTGAATTTGGAAAGGCATGTTTATGTTTCATTTATGCAAGACGATGATATAGGGATACACTACTTTCCTGGATTTGAGGAAGTCTGTTATATTTGCTTAGCCAAATATTTTCAGTGGTATGTCAACAGGACTACTGCTAGTGTAAAATAGTTAAACTTTGATCACACAGACACATAATCAGATATTAAAAGTTTGCATGTAACCTCCAATTACAGATATGGGTCAACTACTTCCTTTATTGACTACTATTACATTTATTTAGGACTGGCAGTATTGTTAGATATATTTATTTATTTGATTTTTATACTGCCCTCTTCCCACTGGGGCTCAGGGCAGTTTACAACAGTTTATAAATACAATTCAGTAAATACATATATGTGTGTGTGTGTGTGTGTACACGCACAGATTAAAATGTAAAAACAATAAACCAGCACTAAACACAACTAATCAGATAGCATTAGACATTATACATCCTCCCCTAGGGGAGGAGATGGGGGAGGCCAGGCTTGATGGCAGATCATTGCTGCCCTGAACCATAGGCCTGGCAGAACATTTCTGACAGTTTATGTGCACCTTGACTGGGACAACTTTAGGATATCTGTTTCTTATAACAGGCTAGATTGTATTGCTTAAAAAACAAGGTTTGATTAAAATTTGGTTTAATGGGTCGTCAATCAATTTCACTGAAGCGTCTTCCATAAAACAGAGGAAGTGATTAAAGAACATCAGTGTACAGCACAGGTCCCCAAACTTGTTGAGCTTGTGGGCTCCCATGTTTAGATAACGGAGTGTAATGAGGTGTTAATTGTACTCCAGGAAGGTTTGCAGTGTCTAGTGCAGGGGTGTCAAACATGTGGCCTGCGGGCTGGATCCAGCCCCTGCAAGCCTCCAATATGGCCCGAGAGCAGATAACTCTGTGCTGCTTCCTGTTTATAACATCGCAGGTCCTTTCCCCTAGTCTCTCCTATTTCCTGCTTCAGAGGAGAGAAAGAAAGCCTTCCCTCCATTGGCTGAGGGTTCCTCTCCCCCACACATATTACTCAGTGGCCATTATTATGCATTTAAGGCCAGACAGAACTTTGTGTTAATTTTTATTATAATTGGGGGTGGCATTGTATTATTTTTTTAGCCAATATCAATTATATATCTTCTTTATAACTAGGATCAATTTGATCCCAATATCAGATTAGTGCATTTTACAAGTACAAAAAGAATAACATATGTAAAATATGTATATTGTATGAGAAGAAATAAGGGAACATATATTTTAGAGTTTTAGAAGATGACAAACAAGCAATCTTGCTCATGTAACTATCAAGAAAATATTAGAGAAGGCATTTACTTGCAAATCTCAGTTGTACTTTGCACTCAAACAATTATTTGTACAATCCATTTAATTCAAGTCTTCTAGCAAGGAAGCAAATAAAACAGTCTACATTATTCTGAGAATGCTGCCATCTACTGGAGTAAAAACCTTTTCCAAAATTAGGCTTACAGGACAGAGAGAATTGAGTCACAGGAAAAAAGGCAAAAAAAATCTCTTTGTTAATGTGCAAAACATGGTTTTAATTTCAAAGTGCTCCACTAGAAATGTTGATAAAACCATCAAGGATCTACCACACATTGTATATGAGCCTAATGTGACAGGAAGACAGTATGTCTCATTAGAAACACAATGGTGTAAATACACTATGGTGGGGAAGTCTTCTCCTGAAAGGTGATGTAATGGGGTTAGGACTAATGGAGATGAAATCTAGCAAATACAGTATGAATAGGAATACAGCTTTCACAATTTGTTCTAAAACAAACAAAACACACAGCAACAATGGAACCAACCACCTAAAGCAGCTTTCCTTCACTGGAGAATCTTAAGCCAAGGCTGGGCACCCATCTGCCAGCGATGCTCTAGTGTTTGTGTTCTGCACTGAGCAGGGGACAAGACAGCCTATAAAACTCCTTCCAACTCTATGATTCTACCAGTACCATTCTAAGCAGAGTAAGTCCACTGAAGTGGAGGTCTTCCAGTTGCACAATTAGGAATGGCTAGAAACCTTCACATATCATTAGAAATTTTACTGAAGCTATTTGTTCTGTTTTCAAAAGAACATTTGCTTTTATTAAAAAAAAACACCCTACCAGTGGTTAGTGAATGTGCATATATTGTATACAAATGTATACCACAAGACACAATCGTGTGTGTGTGTGTACATATGTATGCATGGTTGTTTGCAGGACACATGTTTGTGTACAGAAATAATGTGATCCATACTAACTTATACAGTTTAATACAATTAAATTTTATTTGGCTTCATTTAAACATGCCACAAAATCTATCTGGGTCAGTGATGCAGTCATGTAATTTTAGTGTTTGGATTTAAGGATATTATGGGGACTCCTAAATGATATCTTCAAATGCAAAGCTGTAGCCTGGCTTGGGGCTCCATTGCTGAGCCTTTAAGCTGGACCCATGGAGCTCTTCCCCAGAGTCAAGCTCTGATGGCACCACTGTATCTCCCTCTCCCCCTCCCCAAAACAAGCATCCCCCCCATGTCTGGGTTAAGGTTAAAGATACTTTTTTCAAAAGATAAAAAGTAAACAAGGCACAATATTAAACTTTCTTCAGCAGCACTGGTAAATTAACTAAGACAGAACATAGTCCAAATAACATCAGCTTAAAAGAAAAAAAGTGCCTTGTTGAACATGGAATTACTGGTACCTCTGGATCGCAATGAATGCTGGTGCTCTTTAAATTGTCCACAGACATGATAGCCATTTATCCATGAACAGATAAATCAATTTAGTGACATGGGCAGGGTCAATGCCACCAGTCTTTCCTATGGAATCAGTACTCTATTGGGAGAGAGGGCACTCATTTTGTAGAAGAGAGTCAGGCCATAAGTCCACTCCATAACTGGTGAGCCTTTTAGGGGTAGCCTCCAGTCACGTGGGAACCACTCATAAATCAACAGCACCTATACTGCTGAATATTTAAAGTGTACCATTTCCATACAAGGAAATCGTTTTTTTAATAAATTCTTCTAATTTTTAAAGGGCAGGCATTCAGGTCGGTTACCTACTTTGATATTAACCTTTCTTTTCCTCCAATACAAAGTATAAAGGAATTTTGAGAGAATTCGCTACAGAATAGGATTTTTTTTCATTGCTGTCCAAACAATGAAAAAATGACAGTATTTGTATTTAAGTCCCCCTTTCCTTCTCTTGAACTTACCCAGACAACATTTCAAATATTAGAATGCCCAGGGCCCACCAATCTACTGCTCTTCCATGACCTTTACTCTGTATGACTTCTGGGGCAAGATATTCTGGGGTCCCACACAGTGTCCATGTCCTAAGGGGGAAAAAAACAGAAGAAACCTGCAATTAACACTGCTGTTCATATTTTTAAGGTATGAATTTCAATCCAAACTTGGCTGTGTACGACATAAAGGGAAATCATAAGAAATGATGTGGGACATCAACATTTATAAACATCAAAGCTACACAGGAATTGCTTGGATATCTTACTAAGGAGGATAGCAATTCTCAGTTAATGTTCCATTGATATGAGAGGACCATCTGCATTCATGGGACTTTGAAATTCCGAACTGTATGTGATAACCATTTATTGGTTAATACTAGGTCCCTCTTTAAAGGACACATATGAAGTACGAAATAGGAAAGATTATCTCCTTAAGCCACAAATTGATAGGCAATGGAACTCCAATTCATCTCAGTAACAACTGCATTGGTTTCATCCCTGTGACTCTGTAAAAGGCAGGTAATACTACCCAACACTGCATATGAGCCATTTATAACTATATGACTGGAATCAATTATCTTTCTGTCCTACTGAAATGCAAGTACTGAATAACTTAACCCAGCCCTCATCAGACCTCAGGTGACTGGACTCCAGGTGACTGGACCTGCAAACTAGGGATCTCCTGCTGCTGTCAAAGGATCAGTCACAGCCAGGGCAGTGAGAACAGGAAAACAGAGGGGATGGCAGAGCCCAAGGTCCTTTAAATAAACAAAGACCTCCTCCCTAGTTCCTTGGCACAGTCCAACAGCACTCTCAGCTGGGCAAACTTCTCTAACTGCTTCCAATCAGCTTTTTGTAACAAAATGTTCAGCTCATCTCCAACTGGCACCACTCTGCCTCTCATGCTCTCTCCCATATACATGCTTTTGGACTTAGATGGCCAAGGCAATTGTTGCTCTCATTTTGGTGGGAGGCACAGAGGAAGCTTGTTGCCTGGTAATAGCCAGACACTCAAATCTTCAGTTATAACTTCTTGAGTTTCTGCCCACTGTAATGCAGACACACAAGACTCTGAGGTGGGAGAAAGCAGGTAAGTGGAACTTGGTGAACAGCTCCAAGGGAAACAAAACCAGTTCGAGGAGTGGGGAAGCACTAAAAGAGGAGTGGAGAAGGGCACTTATAGGCAGAAGTGAAGGGAAACTGAAGTCTAGTATGGCATGTTCAGCATGAGCTTTCATGAGTCAGAGCTTACTTCCTCAGATGCAAAGGAGAAAGGCAGACTTTGATTTTCACGTGCTGTGTATAGTGGAGGGATCAAAGCCTATTAATAGTCCATTTAATTAAGCAAACTTTTAAATAAGAGACTTTCAGCCACATTCCACAATGCAGGCAGTTAAAATGATGTAAATATAAATACAATACACATTTATTTTTTTTCACCCCCTTTTAACCAAGGAGCTAAAGATATGTAGGGATCCCTTCATCCCCTCTTAGGGTTCCCAGGTCCTTATCTGCTGCTGGCGGGGGGATCTGGGGGGCATTCTGGGGGTGGGTGGGGACATTTTTTTTGGTGGTGGGGTTTCCCCTGATGGCCAGGTGGCCAGCAGCAGGCCCAAGCCTGCAATAGCTGGGGAGCCCCCACCCCCACCTGGGGGCTGGCAAGCCTATACCCACTATATCTTTGCAAAGTCAGTTCAAGACTGATCTAAGGTCAACCAGGAGCTGTGCCTGTGATGGAATTTGAATTATCTGAAGCACAGCCACCCAGTACAAGTCATACATTCTGTCTGCTATGCTATGCTGGTTGAAATGTTAATCTAAGGCAGAGATACGAGGACTAATGATGAATATTTCTCAGTGATTTCCTATATAGCCCAAGATCCTAGTTTTATAATGGATTTTTTTTAACCAAAGTAAATGGGCTTTTCAGGATGAGTTTATATTACACTTTAACCAACAAGATTTACTGGACATAAGCTTTTGAGATGCGAAGCTCCCTTGGTCACTTTAAATCAGTGTCCTGTAAATGCATATGCCTCTTCTTCAGAGGCCTGCTTGAGGTGGCTCACATGATGATGAAAATACTGTATTAGATCCCAATAAGTTTGGCTTCTGAAAGTTTGGGTTGGCTCTTAGATCGAAAGAAAATTTGTCAAGGTCTGACTTAACCCAGATTTTTTTTGCACTTGCTAAAAATGGAGACATTAATTCAGTGCAATGGAAAAAATATGTTAAATTAGGATGCAAGCTATATTTAACTATAGCATACTTTCAAGTACCACATGCTAAATAATTAACTAGCATTATAACCTCCCCCACTCCAAAAAACAAGCACAATTCCATGCAACAAAAACAACTTCAATTGGAACATAACACCATCAAACGGTTAGATGGAGAGAGGGTCTGCAGGTCAGTGGTAGAGCATCTGCATGTCAAGCAGGAGGTCCCAGGTTCAATCCCCAGCATCTCCAGTTAAAGAGATCAGTCAACAGGTGATGTGAAAAGCCTCAACCTGAGACCCTGGAGAGCTGCTGCCAGTCTGAGTAGACAATACTACCTTGATGGATCAAGAAGCTGATTCGGTATAAGTCAGTTTCATGTGTGCTCATGTGATGGAAACTCATGTACTATGTGGATATTACAGTATCTTTTTTTTTTAAGATGAGAAAAAATGTCCTGTATCTCCCTGTGAAGAATTATACTTTTATGAAGTTAAACAGCTAATAACAAAGTTATTTTGTATCTCACAACGACTCCACTTCTGGAATATGCAACATACTCAGTATTTAACTACAGTATTGCAACTGAAATATTAACAATGCAAAATTTAATGTAGCTCCTAAAACCTATACCAGAACACATTAAGATACAACAACATGACAGAGATATGTGTTGCATACAAATACATTGATGCAAAGTCTTAGGGTTCAGAATCTACAATTACTATCTGGGGGAAAAACCAACTAATCTGAACCTAATTTACTTTTTTTTAACAACAGGAAGAAAGTATAGTTGTGTATGCAATCATCCTTACCCGGCAATAGCTAATAGAACGACACTGTAGTTGTATTTCATCTGAAAAGGTCTTAATTTTTGAAGTGGAAAAAAACCTCCCATTTTTTCTTAAAACAGAAAACATTAAAAAGAAGAAAAAGCTAGCATGTTTAGGTGAACACTATTGTAAATTTTCAGCTTATGAAATCTAATTAATCACTTAAATTCTTGGGGAAATGTGTTTTTTCCCCTGTCAAACCAAAATAGTGCACTCTAGCACCATCTAGCAGCACTTATGGATATTATTAAATCTACTCTAAAACCATAATTTCAGCTTTGTAAGCTCCTGTGCTAGTCAACCTGATATCACCCCACCCCCATCGCCATGTGAAATAGAAGACTTAGTGTATTGATGTTGCTGTGCACTGTATCTATTTTTTTAAAGAAGTGTTATCATCACTATGTTTAAATCTATTCCATCAAGGGCTCGTCTACTGATTACAACAACCACATGGAGACATTACATGCCAATCTGGTCATTCGAATTGGATATTTATCCTACAACACAAAATGATTTATAAAAACCCCTTCTTGGATATTAAAAGCATAATCTGAAGCAAAAAAGTACATTCCATACACTTGAACAAGCAGTCATAGCAGAATAGTTTAGTTCCTTAAAATCCTGGATTGGATCCAACCAGCTTTTCCTATAGACAATAGGGGATTCCTCCTTTGACCACCAAAAACCTATGCTGGAGGTCATGGGAGCAGCAGGGACTGAATACATTTTTGGAAGGTGTCTATAACAAGGAGGGTAATTGGGTAAGAATGAATGAGAAAGCTTGTTGGATCCAACTCAACTGTTTCAAGCCAGAGACACCCAAGAATTCAGAACCTATGCATGTGCTAGCGAATGATAAGAAAAAAGAAAAATCTGCTGTCCTACAGAATGATGTGCTCTACCACTAAAATTTCTCTCCTTGAGTAAATCACCAATAAAATATGGAACTTAAGCCAAATTAATCAGAAGATGATTACCCTGCAGCACTGTTCCTGAATACATGGGGGAATTTCATGCAAGCACTACTGAGAGTTGTTCACATGGCTACAACTGTATGGATTTGAAGAAGGGCAAATGTGCTTTCAAAAATATGTGCTGATGATCAAATTTAGCTATTGTGGTTGCTATGTAATGGCAGAGCAAGTTTGTCACCTTGTTTTGCTCTTAGTTTTGTTGCCATGTCACTCCATTTTGCCTAGAACAAAGTGCTACTTGTGGTCATCAAACCCACATTCAGTTTGCTTCTATAAAAGACTGATGACAGAAGACTGACAGAGGGACCACAAATCTACTATGTCTAAATTTGGGTGATGGTGGTAAGAGTGTGAAAATGATAACTGTTCTAGGGAAGCTGTTGATCAAACAGAGAACCATAAATATCATGCTAATGCCTTTTTCTAGCTTTAAATTGTTTTCCTTCAGCCATCACGTTTTTAACACAAATATTTTTTTTACCTTGAACAGTTATAACAAATTGCTTAAAAAGCTGGGCATTGTCTGGGGTTTGTGTGCAGTTTCACATTTATTACAAATCTTGTTTGTGCTTGCTGGGACAGTTGCTTGCATTGAAAATTTTGCTGAGAGTTTGTCTTCCCTATGCTGGGTAGTTTCACATTTGCTGAATTGCATGCAGTGTTGCTTCTGCAGACATAATTCTAGCCTGAGCACTGGTAAGAACTTAAGTTCTGCAAATATCCATAGCCTGTTTGAGGGTGAGTGAAGGATTTTCTAAAAGTTTTTGCTGAAGCTTTCAATCAGTTATGCAGAACACAAACTTGCCCCTTAGCATAAAGTACAGAGATAGACCAAACTTGCAACACTGGGCTTTTTTTTCTTTTCTTAGCTCAGTAACAAAATAATCTATTCTGGCAACCTCATTATATTGTATTTGTTAGAACTGGTATCTCTCAAATATAGGATTTTTCCTGTGTTCACAGTAAGATCTGAAGGCAGTTAAAACCTCTGCTAAAGTTCTATTGTCAGGGTTTGCCAACACCCCTTCTATATATTATTATAAATCTCAAGGGCTCATGCAGTGAAGCAAGAGCACAGTTGTATAATCCTCAAATTCCATTTCGTAACTGCTAGGCACAATATTAATTTCTGTTCCAATCTGTTCTCCCCTGAACTCCCCACAAATGATCATTCTCATGGAGGCTTGACATGCTCCATTATTGAATAAAGGGTATAATCTGAAATTTTATACAGTGCTGGAGATCCCAAAAAAGTATCAGGATAATTTCTGATACCATATGATGTTCCCTTTTGCTTGCATATCAGGAATAGTGTACTCATTCAGGTTCCTACTCTTGGGTATACACACCGCAAAGGTGAGAGTGTTCAAAACATCCATTTCTTAAAATAAGATACAGTGATGGAAACAACTGGCTTCAGAAGAATGGAGTTCATGCAGTCTATAATTCTAACTAGCAAACAGAATGAAAGAGAAGGGATTTCACCCCCATGAGACTAAACCAACACACTCAGATCTTAGAGAAACAGGCTGTTTCATTGTAATATATGCAGTACATATACCACAGTGTTGCTGGGGAAGGACAAAACAGCAGCTAGGACTGTGCTTTGAATAGTGAGGCTGTGGGCCTATATTGCTCGAACTCTTGTTTGACCAAAAACCTGGCCTGAGGTCTTGTACAACTTCAAGTGAAAATGGAGCTTACTTACTTAGGCCCAGCTCCCAACTAGACCAACCAACTATAAATCATCAGTGCAGGCAAGATTAGATGATATTCGCTGCAAGAGATCAACTAACTTTTTAAAAGCACTTTGGGATCTTACTGTGGCATCTGGAAGACCCTCTTCTGCAGAGCATGACTTTTGCTGCACTGCTTGATCATCAAGCCCATGATTCAGCTTGGAGCAGTAGTTGAAGTTTATACTCAGGGAGGCAGAGAGGCAGCATAAGGAAATGGGGATGATCCCTAGACTAGCCCAACTTTAAGGCAGCAGGAACCCTAATGGAGTTCATAGGCAGCACTGTGTAGGTACCAATTTGTTCCCATTGTTTGGAAAAGGTTTCATCTCCAGGTGTTCAAGGCTGATGTACCTCTGCTCTGCTGGGTGATGATAGCCTTTTCACGAAGGACTTTATTATATCCCATATTCATGATTCTACAGCATCTGTGGCTTTTCTCTTCCCCTTGAGATGTACAGAAGCAAATCCTCCTCCTCTCAGGGTCTGACCCAGGGAACACATTCAGTGCCAATGCTTCAGCCCCACACACTACAGTGACATAAATGCTGGCACAAAGTTCTCTTCATGATCTATCATCATCAGGTGATAAGAAATCCCATTCTATAGTAGCAGAAGCCACCACATGAAGTGATAACACCTCCCAATCGATATTCTTTCACCCGTGTCAATACCCAGCCTACTATCATGGCCAGACATTGGAAAGCACCAAGCCTTAAAGACATGAATCATATGAAAATGAGATATAAATTCATGTGTCATCAGCAGTCATCATATACCTCATGATATGGAGGCATGCTTGAATCCATGCAGCAACACTCCACAAAACATTTTTGATCCCAAAACGCAAAACTAAAGATAAGGTGACTGAGAAACTGCCATCCAGAAGAGATTTTTTTAAAGCATGATCAGACCGTTGCAGAATGGAGGCTACCTGGCATTCTCCTTTTTAGAGTATGCATTGATTTTCCTACCCAGTAAGAACAATTTTCTCCTGCCTCAGATTAAGCAGCCTAAATGGGTGTGGATTTGTTTTACCCCAGCTTTCAACCAAAACCATTCCCCAAGTTTACAAAACACCTTTCCCCTGTAATCCCCGTTTCCTTATCCTGGGAAAGAGACAACTACTAACGGAAAGGGTGACACCAGTAGAAATGTATTCGAACGGAATAAGTCTGAGCCTATGGCTGAAGGCAGACAATACAAAGGGGGAGGGTTACATTGCTGAAAGTCCTCCTTCACAAGAAACCTGTCCCAAATTAGTATTGCCTAATACCTCTTCCACATCACTATTTACATCTCAGGAGGCTGTATCTCATGCACACAGCCAAGGACTTCCAACTTTCCCCAGTCAGAAGAGGTAATGGCACTACTGGGTACAAAAAAAAGATGAGGAAAGGCAAGGAAGGTCAACTTGCGAACCCTCTTTTGATTATATATCCATCTTCAGATATTCCAACAAGAAGCTCCAAAACAACCAAATATAAATTTTGTCTGCAAAGCAGCTGGTTAAATATCATACTGGACAGATGACAGTACAGGTGAAGACAGCCTGAATTTGCCAGGCCACCATAAACTGCAATAGCTCTGTTGCATGGAATTTTTCAGACATAGTAGCAGCAGATACAAAAGACCTTTCAGTTGCTGTTAATACTGCGGGATTTATAGCCTTCAAAAATTCTCTCATTGCCACAATCTGTCCTTCTCAGCATGAGTCAAGCACCAACTGCTTTATAGTCATCTAGTAAACTGTTTCATTCCCTTCAGCTCTCACGGAAAACAGAGAAACATGCAGTGACAAAAAAGTGAAGGAGCATGCCCAAGAGCTACCATGTCAATAGCCTTACTCAAATAGCTATTCCACAAAGGACAAGAATGCATTCAGACAGATAATCCAGATGCCCTAACCTTATAAAAATGTACTTTATTTTTATATACTAGCTGTCAATTGGTTCCTTCTATTGTGCTGTGCTGAAATGTGGACTTGCTACTTCTCTATACTTCCTTGTACTAAAACAAATCTCCAATTTTATCATGATGGAAAACTACATTGCAGAAAGTCAGTTTAATAAACAGTATTTCTGTGATTAATCTCATTAATCTTTTTATTACCTTCCTTATGAATTCTGAGTTGGAAGTATGTGTGAAATGTCTTGTTCTACTACGATCTGCCAAACAAGAAGGCAATGGACACATGTCACTTGCTTCCCTAAAATGTCAACTGAGCAAATAAAACAAAACAAAACCAGGTCAAATCCTCAGTTTCCTTACATAATTTAAATACACACACAGCAGTGTTCCCTCTAAGCTGAGTTAGTGTGAGCTAGCTCAGTTTTTTAACCTCCAGCTCACACATTTTTGTCTTAGCTCAGGAAGAATGGTTCCAGAACAGACTAATTTATGTAGTAGCCAAATCACTTGCTCACAACTTTAATGCCAGTAAGCTGACAAAAGTAGAATTTTTGCTTCCAAGACTCCATGCAGGGGGGGGGGGGGGGGAGAGAACACTAATGTTCTGAGTTTAAAAGTCTTCACTTAATTTTAATATAAATCAGTCAAGACCCTCCATAGATAATGGTAATATTTTCAAGCTTTCCACTGAACATTACAGGATAAGACCGGTAATGGTAGACACACTGTTTTGAGGAGGAGTACCAGTTATTACTAAGCTTCTTGTAGGGAAATCCCATAATTCCCTAGACTATTCAAATCTCATCAGATCTCAGAAGCTAAGTGGGGTTAGCCCTGGTTAGTACTTGGATGGGAGACCACTAAGGAAGTCTAGGGTTGCAACAGAAGCAGGCAATGGCAAAACCACCTGTGAACATCTCTTGCCTTGAAAATCCTATGAGTTCATCATATATCATTGGTGACTTGATGGCACTCTCTCTGTGCATACACACACACACACTGCATGTAATGAAGATGTTTCACCTTACTGGTATGACACACAAGAGATCATCACCAGTTTTTGAAATTCACTGAGTTCTCAGAAAAATCGACTACTTACACAACAAATACGTTTGTGCTATGTTCAGTGAAGGTAAACACAAACCTGATTTCATCCTTTCATCATAATTTTGTCATCGTTTCTGAGTTAAGACTTACAACCACCAGTAATGCATTTTTATTAAGAAAGAGATTAGCATTTCTTTTGCTAGTGATAATTAAAAAGCTCAAATACAGGTTTTCAAATAAGACTGTGGAATTAATTTCTGTACAGAAGTCATAATTTAATTAAAAACGTTAATAGACTCCGCAACAGCAAGGGCAACTTCATAGATACAAACACAATGCACACAGGAGACCAGTCTGAAAAATGTATATCTTTGGAGAGACGGCAACTTTAGCAAGATAAGCTAATTTTATTAAACAAATCATATTACTCACTTAGTATTTTTCAACTGTAGGGACAGTAGAAGATACAATCTGGATAGATCACAATTTTTTGTAGTCCTGATAGTCAAAAATTGTGATTACCAGCAATCTGCCTCTCTCAATGGGATGATCATAACTACTGAGTAAGACCAACCCATCCTCCCTAGCTGTAAAACAGGTACTGATTTTACTGTATTGTTTTTACTATGTAAGCATCCCCCAAAAGGTCTCTGGAAAAACAGACAAGATGTTTTCTAAATAACTAATGAAACAGTTGGACTGGAGTCTGAGAGGCTCAGAAATTGGTAGTACATCTTGCTGGTTTCCAGATCTCTCTGAACACAGCATGGGGTCAGGGACAGCTCCTGAGAAGGCTTTTGCCGGAATAAAAAAGAAAAATGCATTCACCAGCGGTGAGGTGACAAGTATGCTGTGGACAACTGCTCATGTGTAAAGATATATTGAACCTTTCTTACAAGAAGGATTTATATGCATTTAATCTATATGGCACACATATGAATGCAGAGGCACAAACACACACAGAGATATTCATTTTGTAAAAAGCAGTGTTTTTTCTCAAGAACACAGTAAAAACACTTGTGTGTGTGTGTGTATATATATGTGTGTGTATTTCAGGTTTTTTCCCCATCTTTGAAATTATGCCATCATTACTGGGTCATGCTAACAAGTCTACAATATATCCTAATTCTGTAACACAAATGCATTTCAGGCAATTACAGCTTTTTTTTTCCAAAGTGAAGATGCTAGTTTATACCAATATCCTTCAGTATACCAGAAAATGGCAGCTAAGTATCAATATATTTTCACTTGGATATAATGAAGTGTATTATGCAGAATCAAGCCAGCTGTCCTCCTGATCCAGTACATATTTACCAATATTCACCAAAATTCCTAGAGGATCTCAGGTAGAGATCCTTCCGAATGCGGCCAGCTTAGAGAGCTGATCACTGGAGATGTCAGGGACTGAACACAGGAATGATTATACACCAGATATATACTCTGCATTGACTTAATGCTCCTCTACAAAGGCTGGCACCAAGAAGTTACTTTGACTTCTCCGATGCACGGCTACAGCAGGATTCTCTCAGCTGGTTTCAGAATATGCGGGGCCATGATAGCAGTAACTTTTTTCATATATGAAATTTCCCCAGATTAAGGATATAATAAACTAGGAAAGTTTATTAGCATACTTACCCGTATATACCTGGATGTCTTCAATCTGACTGAAAATAATAGAGAATATTTTCAACTCTATAAAGAATGGTCTTCTTTTGAAAAGTTTTCCTATTGTAGTTGAGTCTCTTTCAAAGTCCTCTGAATACATCTTCCAGAGTTTACAAGATGTATAACTATAACCAGTTAATAAGTAGGTTAAAACTGTCAGAACCAATTTCATGGCTAACACCACCAGTTCAATACAGTTTCACCTTATGTCCTTCCCCACCAAAAGTAAATACCTGTATCTTACCTATCAACCAGTTTTTTAGCAAATCCAAAGTCTGTAAGCTTGATATGCCCCTCTTTGTCTAATAAAATATTTTCAGGCTTTAAGTCTCTGTAAACAATTTCTTTTGAGTGGATATATTCTATTGCACAAATAATCTCTGCAGAATAAAACAGTCCAGTGCTGTTATTGAAGCGTCCCATGTTGCGCAGATAACTAAACAGTTCTCCTCCAGGTACATATTCCATCAACATATATAGAAAGCGTTCATCATGGTGAGTCCAAAATCTGTAATAAAAGATAAACAGTTTATTAGCAAATCATAAATGATCTGAGCATTTATTTACAGATCTGGTCAACATGCAGCAAAATTTGCAGTACTCAGACTGAATAGGTAGCATAATTTCTGTTCACACACCTAACCATCACTCAGAATAATTTTCCCACTTATGATGACCAGAGCACTACACCACGGTTTGTTCATTAGGTGGCTGAATGACAGAAATATCAAAGCTATAAAGAGGAACTCCAGACAACCAAAGCAAATGGAGCATGAGAATCAGTGCAAACACCCGTGCATGACGACTTGGTGAATTAGGCTAGTCAAGGCAGATATCAGCTAGAAGAACAATGGGACAGTCGTCTGGGCCTGCACAACTTGGCAATTCATATGAAAATCCAGAGAAAAGCAGAAATAAGAACAAACCAGTACACATGGCTGCTGAGTAGGGCATAGTCCAGTGGGAAAACTGCTGTAGCTCCCTGACCGATAAACAGCAAAGGAAGTCAAAATCACACAAACACTCCTCCCTCTCTTAGAGATGGGGAGACATCTAAACATTTCCAATATGCTGTTTTCTGAGTGTTTTGTTGGAAGTGTCAAGGACTGCTGTCTGGGAAATGGGATACTGCACCTGTAGAATTTCAATTTCATGAAATTTCAGAATGTAGGATGCGATTGAGCTAGTTCAAATTTTGTAGTACTGCAAGATCTATAATGCCCAAACAACATTAAATATCTTCATTGTAGATTATAGCTAGTCAAATGTTATTCATAGTCTTTACGGATTTGCTTGTTCTGTATGTTAGCAAGTTCTTCATGGAAGAGAACAATCTCTTTACAGCCTGGAGGCAATGTCTATCCCTATCATTAGGGATCATTTGAGGTTATTTACTCTTGATAAATCTGATATTCCACAGAGGAAATGTGAGTAAATATTCATTTGCACCATATTATAACAACACTTCCTGGAGAGGGCATCCTACCCGATAATTATGTACCATGGATCCAATTGTCTAAGAAGTGTTTTGTGGTTTAAAACCTGCACTGACAACAAGAAAATAAAGCAGAGTGTAAAACAGAACCTTCAATAAAGTATACGAGAGCTTCTCTCAGTTTTCTGAAAGGGGAATATCTTTCTTAAAAAGCTACTTTTGACTCTAGATCAGTGATACTCACTTCACAGGTTGTGGAGATGGACATTCACAGTTAAAATCAAGCCCAAACGGTCACTTTTACTTCCTTCCCTGACATGAGACCTGTACATTAGAGAGGCTCACAGCTTTTCTGTTCCTCTAAAAGCAGCCAACCACAGTCCCAACCAGTCAAGGGCGTTGCCTGAATCATAGTGAGGTGCCACATTGGGGAATGGTGCTCAGAAGAGCTATAGGTGGCATGTCAAAGAGCCACATGTGATTCCCAAGCCGCTGAGTATCACTGCTCTAGATACAACTCAAATATAGATAGCTTTCAACTCATAAAACAAGGGCTAAGCTAGATAAGTTGCAAGGAGATCCATGATATCGCCTTACAAGTTTGTGGTTTTTTACAGTTAAAAACAGTGAAGGCATTCTCCAGGTTAGATACTGGACACAGCACATGTTGTAATCCTTCAGAGGTTTGGGACACAACACACCATCCTTTGAAGATCTTAGTTAATTATTTTAAGTTTCATAGTACACCTTCCTTGATTAGACCGTATGTTGCCCTTCTTTTACCGTTAAAATGGTTATCACCCACAATGGATTTTGATTAGCTCTTTCTGCACCTGTATCACAAGAGGCTGGAACCTCTGACCTCTCTTATTATTATGTGTCACAACCACATCACTTCAGCCCTTTACACAGACTCTCTTATCTGAATGATATACAGCATGTCTCTCTCTGATACCCCCCCCCCCGTGATTTTAGTTATAAAGGTCTCCATAAGATTATTCACTCCTATGCATATGAAGAAGTGAGGCTGGACTCACAAACGTTTATGCTGAAATACTTTGTTAGCATTTAGGGTGCCACCTGACTCCAGTTTTATAGGTCTGGGAAGGAAAGAAGTTTAACTCTGTGTCCTGCATGCTTGATCCTCTATGAAACACATGCACTTTCTTCTCGAAGCAAATAAAACTCTGGAGGCAGTATGCACTAAGAAAACAACACAGAGGAACCTTCAAACCCAGTGACATGGTCACAATCTGAATTCAAAACAGCAATGGCTGCTTTTATTTTTTTTTTTAAGTCTTGTCTGTACCTACAAATCTAGTGAGTTATCTTGCAGTTCCAATACTACTTTGTATCTACCTTCTGCTTTGCCACCACACCACTGAAGAACAATCTCACCCTTTCATTCTAAAAGCAAGTTCCTACGAAAAAACTAGCTAAGAGATTAATGGACTACTTATACATACAGCATATATATTTGTTCTACTAATGTTGTCTTCACACTGATTAGGAAGAAGACTGTGTTTTACAATCAGATAGAAAGGGGTTTTTTTTCCCTTAGTATGACTGTTTTTTTCTTGCTCACTACTTCCCCTTCACCATATCAGTATGCAATCTTATTATGTTGAAATCATTCTTGCATCTGTACTCACACCCACTCTATTTTAACTTGTCAGGCATTTCACATTTCCGGGAGTGTGCACTACTCTACCACAAAGACACTCACAGCAACAGTAAAGCACACATAGGAACAGATTTTCATGCAGTTTCAATCTCAGGAATAGGCATAAATGGCTATTAAAAAGTAATGAACACTTCCATTGGAGGATGGATTCCTCTGCTGGAGGAAGGCTTCAAACACTGCTGAGCAGTGGCTGGATCCTCCTCAATTTGCTCACCAGCAAGTACTACAGCAAATATTATTAAAGGTGTCTCTTGATAATAAAAAGCTATCATGAACTCTTCCATAAAAGACTGCTCTGTTCAACACACAAAACAGAGATACACAAACCTCAAATTAAGATTTCTCATAGTTACCAAACTGTGCCTCTCATTTTTCCAAAAAATATAAACAAAGTGATGATGCATTTATAGCAATAGTGGAGATAAATAAAGACTACAAGCATGGATCCCCAAGGACTTCTTACAGGGGGCAACTCGTTTTCTTATCTCCCACTATTTCCACTTTCCATTCTCTGAAAGTCCTCATGGCCTTTTTCCTTTTCCTGCTTCCTTCTCTCCTTTCCACCTACCAGGCAACATATCTTTATCTGCCCCTTCCTCAGCCTGTCCTGCTTCCCTCCCCCTGGCAGCCCATACTTGGGAAAACCAGGGCCCAATTGTGTGGCAGGCCAACAGGCCCAGTAGTGTGATATAAAACACTCAAGAACTTCCTGGGGGCACCTCATTTTTCCCTGTATCCCCTCCCTGCAGTATTTGATCTTTCCCTCCTCCTAGCAAACCCCATATCTTAACCTTTCCCTGCTTCCTTGCTCCCTTCCCTCCCACGTACCCACTTTTAAAATGCCCCCATCAGTTATTATTATATATTATTATATGTTTACTTCATTTATACCCCACCTTTCTCCAAAATGGAAACCAAAAACAGCTTACATCATTATCCTCCATTTTATACTCACAACACCCCTGTGAGGCAAGTTCAAATGAGAGTGTGTTACTGGCCCATGGTCACCCAGTGAGCTTTCACAGCAGAGTGGAGGTTTGAACATGGGTCTCTTGATCCTAGCCTAACACTCTAACCACTACATGGCACTGGCTTTCATGTGGAAGCTGTTGATGAGCTGCAGTTGAACAGTAAATGGGCCTGGGTAAATAATGGAAATTGCACAGCAGCAAGACACCTGGTGATTGCTGCCAGGCCTGGCCCAAATGAGTTTGCTCCTCAAAGGCCGAAGTAGCCCCAGAAATGGGCCCCCCTGCGCCTTTCATTAACTGAAACCAAGACTTGAAATACTATTGTGGTTGCCTAGCAATGGCGACTGAGGGCATTTGTTTCATTAAGCTACACGTGCTGCTTCTATTATTTTGATGGAGTTTAACCCCCCCATTTTTTATTTTTAGATTTCATATTTTTCTGCAATTTAAGGGCTTTTCCGGTTTGTAGAAAGATCTTTCTTGTCAGTTTATGACTCCAATCTCTGGATTTAGGTATCCACAGATTTGGCCATGTTGAGAACTATAGATATTGATAACATTAGAACAAAATGATAGATTTAAATGAGAATTAAGCAAACAGCATTGAAGAAGAATTTCAAGGATTTCAGTTATGCTTCTCTGGGACATTCTGTCTAGATTATATCACCTCAAACCAAAACAATTTAAACAATGTAAGAGTTTGAGATATTAGAGTACAGAAAACCTACATTTAAGTGCGACATTTTCTTCCAATATGCCACTAGTAATGTTTTAATGCTTATTTTTTGTTTTCTGCTACAACCTGAAAAATTTGTCTGCTTTGGTCCTGCCCCTGTCCCTTAGGAGGATTATGTTTTGTTTGGGTTTTGTTTGGTTTCCCAAAAAAGATCAAATTATGCAGAACTTCAAATAGCAATTCTCAATCAAATATATTTTTGTAGCGCCAAAATTTTGTTTGTGGATCAGCAATGTCTAAGAGCTGCCTCTGTTGAATTCCAACCTGGATACCTTACCTGAGTCCAATGTCAACTGAAACACCAGGACAATGTATGACTGCACAGAGCTTAGCATATAAGCAAGTATATGTGTTTACAGCTTACATGGGCACAGAAGCAACACCATGGATGAACTTCATTTTTCATGCTTTTTTTGGAACATGAACTAATTGGTAAGAGGCTTAACTCTTCTCTTACACTAAAGATGCTTTTGGATCCTAGGATTAATTTTGGGGGGGTTTGCAATAGTTTAAAAACAAACAAACAGACTAAGAAACAAATGCAAACAGTGCCCTCAGAAGTAACATCAGTCACAAAAAATCTATATTTATTCAGATAAAACTGAAAGTATTCCACAAAAACAGAAAAGGAAAAAAGGCTTACAGTCTGATCAGAAATGGATGATTCAATTCTTTTAAGACTGATTTTTCATTGTGCACATGCTGTTCTTGTTTTAGTCGAATGACATCTGGGATGCTCATTACTTTCAGTGCGAAGTAACATTTGGCTGCTTTTTCTTTCACCAGATGAACCCGCCCAAAAGTACCTGTCCCTAAAAATGAAAAAAAGTGCATCAATGAGAAGGTGTTTTGTAGTTAGAACGCAGAAGAATAGAAAAAGCAATGCATTAACCTGACGAACACAAGACTCCATGCATTCTCAGACAGCTTGGACATATACACCTTGCTGTTTTTAATAGCAACCATATTTTCAAACAAGCAAGCAAGCATCAGAGTTGTTCCCGATTACTTCTGTGTATTGCTTGTACAAGGGACTGAGCAGTGGTGCATAATAAGAAGCAGCTCTGCCAAAAGTTCTCTTTTTTCATACTGCAGGGGTTAAAAGAGGGCAAAAGATTTCTTTGACGGTGCCACAGCTTGGAAGAAAAAGGGTGAGATGCATAACAGTGGGTCTTGGAATCAGGAACATAAAGGCAACTGTTAGGACAGTACCAGGCCTCTTTGGAGTTCTAGTTACCTATCCCTGTTTATTTCACCTATAATGTAGAACAAAGTTTGAGTCCAGTGGCACCTTTAAGACCAACAAAGGTGCTATTGGACTCAAACTTTGTTCTACTCCTTCAGACCAACACAGCTACCCACCTGAACCTATCATCTATACTGTGTTATTGCTTAGCAAAAAATTAAACATTTATTCATGGTGGTTTATATATTACATTCTGATCCACTTCTAGGTACCACAAAAATCACATGGTTTAATCCCAGTCTAGAATACTGTGTCTGAAACAAATTAGTATATGTACATCACAACAAACTGGAGGTTAATTCAAGGCTCCACAAACCAGGAAGCCCTTTTCACACAGGGAGGAGACAGTGTGCATACACAAGAATAAGTGGGGTTCGTGCCCATCACAGCTGACCAGACATTTCGAAGCTCCCGCCCACCCGGCAACGCAGCTGGTGGGCGGGGGCTCTTTTGCTGCTCCGAGGAAGGGAGACAGCATTGGCAAGGACGCTATGCGTCCTGGTGCAGCAGGGGGCGGAGCCGGACGATTCAAAGGGCCAGGCTCCGCTCCCAGCCTTTGTCAGTTGCTCCGCGTGCTTGTCTGGTGAAGAGCACGCAGAGTTGAACTCCTGAGGCCAGCCTTCTGATTGCCTCCTCCTGCGGCACAATTGCTGGCCCAAGCGGGAAGAGATGGCAGAGGAACCGGCTGTTGGAGGGAGGTGCTAGCAGGCTGATTTCAACCCGCTTGAAGTGGTGTCAGAGTCTTTTTCACCCGCTCGCCAGCTTGGTGTGTGTGGGGGTTCCCTCAGCAGCAGTTGCTGGTGGCGGCAGTGGCCTGTTGCGGTGGCGCTTCATCAGGGCGGTGACTTTGAGGCAGCAGCAGGTCCCTGGCTTGTGGAGCGGCGTGGCCATTGTACGGGGGCGGTAGATCGCAGCAGCAATCTCCGGCGGCAGCAGCAGGTCCTTGGGCCTGTGGGGCGGCGTGACTGCGGCCACAGTCCTGGACCAACGTGCTGAGGCAGCTCGTGGCGGCAAATGGCTTGCCGCGGCACCTCTTTGTTGAAAAAACAAAACAAAAACCACACACACACAACACGCCAAGGATTGAGTTAGTGGTGGCAGTTTGGTGAGGCTGCTGGGGGCCCAGTTCCCGCCTTTCCCTTTAATCTATCCCCCCCAAGTGATCTTGTTTTATTGCCCATTGGGGTGGCTGACAATTTAAAAGGATTCTTTTTTTTTCCAGTCCCCCCCCTTGATTCCTTGGGTGCCAATTTTAATAATTTGGCAGTTGAGGGTGGCCATTTTCTCCACTTCTTTGATTTAGTGGCCATTTAAGTGGGTGAGTGGAGGTGGCCATCTTGAGTGGGGATTCAGGAGTTAGTCAGTTGGGAAGGGGGTTTAATTCAGGGTAGCCATTTTGAATAGACATTGCTAAGCGGCCATTTTAAACACAGGCTCAGTGGCCATTTTAGTTAGAGGCTGCAGTTGAGGCTTAATTACTCTGGGTCACAGTACAGTACAAATCCACGTTTAATACCTGTGATGGTGGCTAGGAAAGGCCAGGGAAAGGCAAAAGGGAAGCAGCCAGCCTTCAAGCGGCCCCCAGTGCAGCCTGTGCCGGTGGTCCCATCTGACGAAGAGGATGAGGACCCGGTTAATGGTACAATTCTTCAGGCGAGGCAGATGGTTCAGCGACGCCCGCTTTGCTGGGAGTTTACCTCCCAAGGGACATGTGGTCAGAAGTCTTGTTCCTTCCAACATGAGTGTCCATTGTGTGCAGGGCCCCACGCTTTACCCAACTGCCCTAAAATGAAAGGGTGGGGGGGAGGTAGAGGTGGGAAGCATCCTGGAGGAGGTGGGGCTACAACCTCCCTACTGATAAAGGGACCTAGCCCAATTAAGTTACAAGTTCTGGAACAGTGGTTGTGGGATTACCTGAACCACAGTGATCGGGTTTACCTCCTTGAGGGTTTTATGTTGGGGGTTAGGATACCTTTCCAAGGCTGTAGACATGGCTCCTAACTTGAAATCAGTTCGGGGTATGGAGCAAATCGTTAGGCAAAAAATTGCCAAAGAATGTATGGAGGGTAGTTCTTGGTCCTTTTCCTTCCCCCCCCAGTTGATAATTTGAGGGTTTCCCCATTGGGAGTTGTGCCGAAGAAGGCACCTGGCAAATATCATCTCATTCACCACCTGTCCTACCCACGTGGTGAGTCGGTGAATGATGCGATACCAGAGGAGTTACATTCTGTTAGGTACACGTCCTTTGAACAAGCCCTGCGGGTGGTGCGCAGCTGTGGACAGGGAGTGGAATTGGCAAGATGTGACATTAGGGCAGCCTTCCACCTCCTTCCTGTCCACCCAGCCGACTTCGAGCTCCTGGGATTTGCATTTGAGGGCAAATGCTACATGGATAGGGCCCTTCCTATGGGTTGCTCAGTATCCTGTGCTGCTTTTGAGAGGTTCAGTTCCTTTCTGGAATGGGCCTTCCGGTACAGGACGGGTCTCAGCAGTACTGCTCATTACCTTGATGATTTTTTATTGGCAGGAAAGAGGGGTACGGGTCAATGTGCCTTTTTGCTGTCCAGCTTTATCAATCTGGCAAGGGAGCTGGGAGTTCCTCTGGCTCAGAAAAAACAGAAAATAGGCCCATCCCCTATTTTGACTTTCCTGGGAATAGAAATTGTCACAGTGGGGCAGTTCTGCAGATTGCCTGTGGATAAATTAACTGCACTGCAGACATTAATAGACACAGCTAGGAAAAAGAACAAAATAACCTTGCTGGAGTTGCAGCAGTTGGTTGGTCACCTCAACTTTGCATGCAAAGTTGTGGCACCCGGCAGGGCCTTTGTTAGGAGACTTTGTGAGTCTATGAGGGGTCTACATCTCCCCCATCATAGGACTAGGGTCACCAAGGGGATACGGGACGACCTCCTTGTATGGAAGCAATTTTAAGGTTCATACAACAGGGTGTCCTTTTGGCATGAGGACCTTCTAGTCGAAGCGGAACTGCAGGGTGCATCTGATGCTGCAGGTTCCTCCGGCTTTGGAATATATTTCCGGGGGCACTGGTGTGCTGGGGACTGGCCTGAGGAGTGGTTTCAGGCAGGGTGGGTCAAAGACCTTACCTTCCTGGAATTTTTTCTGATTGTCGCAGCAGTATGGATTTGGTCGTGGGAATTTGCCAACCAAACCGTCCACTTCTGGTGCGACAACATGTCCACAGTACATGTAATTAACTCCTTGACATCCAAGTCCCCCAGGGTCATGGCTTTGGTTAGGGCCTTTACTCTGCAGTGTTTACACAATAATATAATGTTCAAGGCTAGGCATGTGCCGGGAGTTAATAACGAGGTCGCTGACGCTCTCTCTCGAAAACAGATGCAGAGATTCCGTCAGTTGGCTCCAGAAGCCAACCAGTTCCCGGTGCGTATGCCAGCTGAGTTGTGGCAGATTGGCCGGCTGAAGCCGATAGGGCAAAGAGCCTGGCTCTTGCCCCTTCCACACGTAGAGCTTATTTGATGGCGGGTAAGCAGTACTTGTCCTTCAGGGAGGGAGCTGGACTGCGGCAAGTTTGGCCTATACCTGTTCCTCATTTAATGTATTTCTGTGTTAAATTAAGAGGTGAAGGCGTGTCAGCTCATTCCATCAGGGCCAAATTGTCTGTGCTGGCCTATGCCAGCAAGACTTCTGGGCATGTAGACAATACAAGTGATTTCTATATCAGGAAGATGCTCAAGGGCTGATCCAGGGAGAAGGGCAGGGTAGCTGATACCAGAGAGCCTTTGACACCAGAAATATTGAGAAGGCTTAGGAATCAGTGGCAGACATTGTGCGCTGATGGCTATGAGGCTGCCCTGTTTCACACTGCATCACTGGTTGCCTTTTTTGGGGCACTGCGGATCAGCGAGCTGGTGGCTAGCTCACGGCAGATGTATCAGGCCTAGCTCTTTAACAATGGGATGTTTCTATTTCAGACTTCAAAGTGGGAATTAGGCTACGACGGTCAAAGACTGACCAGCGCCTCAAGGGGAAGGTGATAGAGCTCGACCAATGTTCAGAAGTTGAGTTATACCCAGTTGAGGCTTTGAGCCATTACTTGGCATTGAGAGGAGAGGGCCAGGGTTACCTATTCCGACATAGGGATGGCACTCCCCTCACTAAATTTCAATTTTGGAGCCTGACTCAGAAGGCATTAGCCCGCTTAGGATTGGGTGGGGTTCGCTTTGGAACTCACTCTTTTCGGATAGGGGCCACATCAACGGCGGCGGGCATGGGGTATACGGGCAGTGAGATTCAGTGGATAGGTCGATGGAAGTCATGCCGTTACAAGGGTTACGTCCGGAATTGCGTTGTTTAAATATCCCATAAGGTTGTTGTTGTTCAGTCGCACAGTCGAGTCCGACTCTTCGCGACCCCATGGACCAGATCACGCCAGGTCTTCTAGTCCTCCGCCGTCCTCTGAAGTTTGCTCAACTTCATGTTCGTTGCATCTATGACACTGTCTAACCATCTCATCCTTTGCCGTCCCCGTCTTCTTTGACCTTCAAACTTTCCCAGCATCAGGGTCTTCTCCAGTGAGTGCTCCCTTTTCATTTGGTGGCCAAAGTATTTGAGCTTCAGTTTCATTATCTGGCCTTCCAGGGAACAGTCAGGGTTGATTTCTTTTAGGATTGACTGATTTGATCTTCTTGCAGTCCAAGGGACTCTCAAGAGTCTTCTCCAGCACCATAGTTCAAAAGAATCTATTCTTCGGCGCTCGGCCTTCCTTATAGTCCAACTCTCGCAGCCATACATGACTACTGGGAATACCATTGCTTTGACCATGTGGACTTTTGTTGGCAGGGTGGTGTCTCTACTTTTTATCATGCTTAGGTTCGCCATCGCTTTCCTCCCAAGGAGCAGGCATCTTTTAATTTCATGGCTGCTGTCACAGTCTGCGGTGATCTGGGATCCCAGGAACGTGAAGTCTGTCACTACTTCCATGACTTCCCCTTCTATTTGCCAAGGAGTGATGGTGCCAGATGCCATGATCTTAGTTTTTTTGACGTTGAGCTTCAAGCCTAGTTTTGCGCTCTCCTCTTTTACCCTGAGCAAGAGGCTCTTTAGGTCCTCTTCACTTTCTGCCATTAGAGTGGTATCGTCTGCATATCTGAGGTTGTTGATCTTTTCTCCAGCAATCTTAATTCCCGCTTGTGATTCATCCAGGCCAGCATTTCGCATGATGTACTCTGCATAAGCAAGGTGACAATATACATCCTTGTCGTACTCCTTTTCCTATGCTAAACCAATCAGTTGTTCCATATCCAGTTCTAACTGTTGCTTCTTGACCCTTTTACAGGTTTCTCAAGAGACATGTGAGGTGGTTAGTTTAGCTGATTTATTAATAATGTTCTTTTACAGATGCTGCAGGCCATGGGACGAGACAAAGGGTTACTATCTGCGGCCACAGCATGGTCTTCTGGGCAGCTCATAGGGCCAGAAGGACATCCAGCGGCTCTCAGCTTGGCCTTTGCATGGGTGGAAGTAGAATGGTTGGGGAGGAGGGGCAGGCTCCTTCTTCTGCTGTTTGACGAGAGGAAGGGGCCTCCTCCTCACGTCCTGGTAATACACTTGGGGGGCAATAACCTGGGTTTATTGAAGGGCAAGGTCCTTGTGTTGTAGGCCGAGGCAGACCTTGCGAGGGTAAGAGCAAGGTGGCCTGGCGTGAAGATAGTATAGTCAGCCATACTGCCCCACCAGGTGTGGCAAAACTTGGAGGACCCCAGGTATATTGACCGCACCAGACGCAAAGTTAACAGGCATCTGAGAAAGGCCATGGATACGGAGTTGGGTATGTTTTTGCCGCACCCCAATATACGGGTCATTTTCCTGAACCTCTATAGAGATGACGGGGTGCATTTGTCTGACAAGGGCAATGGGATATTTTTGCAGGACTTGCAGCAAGGGATTAGGTCGGCATTAGGATGCTGAGTGGGGAGCAAAGGTCAACGCAGAGGTTTGACCTTGGCTGTGGCAGGTTTGTGCAAGCAAGAAAACGGAACTGGTGAGCACCTTTCAGCATATCCCGTTAGGGAACAGGTGGTCATCAGGAACTGCCTTCGGATTTCAGGGTCCTGGGTGGGGAATGGTGATCACCTCCTCTGGGAACCATTTAGGGCAGGCTCCTCCCTGCAAGTTGGAAGGCTTCAGGGGTAGGTGCTCCTAGGAGGCAACCAGTTGCTGGGCTGCTGGTCACGAGCCAGAGAGTAAATGGCTCATGGCTGGAGCTGGGTGACCTGCCCTTTAAGGGCAAGGGGGTTGGTCAGGGAGTGACGCCTGCCTTACCTGTTCCATGCTTGGTTAGTTGTCATTGCTGCAGTGTTCTGTTAAATAGTTAATAAAGTGGCCCTTGTTTAATTCCAAAACCATTGTCTGTCTCATTATTCTGGCGGGGGGGGGGGAATCATGACCTCTAAATGTGGCCAGAGTGGTTTTGTATGAAAACACACACACACACACACAAATATTTTAACTGATGTTCTTCGCATTGAGAAGTCTTCAACTGATTTTAAGCTATTTGTTTAGATTCTATTTTATATTATTTGTCTTTTTAAAAAAAGCTTCATACCAATGTTGGTAATACCTAATCATAAATATTGTTAGGGCAGCAGAAATAACAAAATTGAACTGAGTGTAATATAAAGAATTGCACTGATCCACCATTAAAATAACAAAAAAGAATAAAAGAGGCATTCTAGGAAGATACACTGAAGTTATATCCCTTCTTCCTGACAATGTCCCTGAGAGTTAGAACATCTTATGGAAGCAGTACCCAAGCTATGTTGTAGAGAGAAAAAAAGGAGGTATGGAAATCTATCTAGGCCTCATAGAGCACCTCAGGGTTATCTTGCCTCCATCTTTTAAAAATCCAGAGAAGTATTTAGAATGTGCTTGTGTGTGTGATGCACCTTCCTCTCTAACACAGAGTGCCTACCCCCATCCACAGCCTCTTCCCGTTCAGGGTTACAAGTAGGTAAGGCTGTCACATGTCTTTTACAATCTATAGAGAGCCATGACCATTTCACAGAAATATCAGCAGACAGGATAGCCCAGCACTGTTTAATAACTGCCCCTCACTCAAACACTTCATAGAGTTATTGGGGTTGGGGACTCAAACACTGTTTCATTCACACGCTGCCATCATTTATTCATATCCTCAAATACAAATGGACCAAGATGATAGCTTGTATGTGTGTGTAGGTTTCATTCCCTAAGACAATCAGCCCACAGGGTTAAACAAACAAGGAGTTAACTTTTATTTATGGTTTGAACATAGCACTGAAAGAAGGCCAGGTAGAGGTTACATTTCTTTTTAATTGAACTTTTGAACTGTTTCTCTATTTCAGCATTTGGGATCCTTGTTACACATTGACTCTTTCAGTCAGCTTTAAGCTGCTCTATGCCACAGCTTCACCCAGCTAAACACACGGAACTTAAACCTGTCCATCACAGTGCACCATCAGTGGACAGTGAAAACAAGAAAGGCTATTTAGTGTCATTTATATGGTCTGTCTTGATCTCTCAAAGGAGTAGAAAATTGCACATTTCATATTCCTTACCTTTAATATGCATTGTTATGATGGAGTTTATTTTTTAAAGAAAACGTAAGAACATTTCTCCCTGACCTGGATGGCCCACACTAGTATATTATTATGTACACAATGATAAATACATGCATCAGGAGATACAAGACAATTATGTACACAGTTGTACACACTGATAAGATGTTTCAAGGATCCCATTTCCCTTGATGACTGTCAGTTTTGGTATTCAACTTATGTTATAGCACAACAGAAAATTATGCTGCTACTTAAATAGTTTTTTTTAACAAAAGATACAGCTTAACAAAGGACTGTACAGAAAGAGATATAAATCCTACCCAATAGTCAACTACCAAAAGCATCTCATTTATTACAATGCACTGTCAATGATGCAATCATCCCTTTGACAGCTGAGAACACAGCAACAAATTACTTTACTACTGTCTGCATTCTTAGGAAGTTTCCTAGCTGTGCAAAGCACTGATTCATTTTTCATAGAGACATGGGAAGGAAGTTAATACAGCGTTGCTGTTGTTTTTATAAAAAGAGCATTACCAAGTGCAAGATTTAATTGTTATCATCTAAAGCATATCCAAATCCTGTTCTACAATGTAAAAATATGTCAAATTAATAGAGAGAAGCTTCCCTAAGGCAGACTTGTGTCAAAGTTTTAAAGGAATCACTTGCCTTCTACTCCACCCATACATTACTTTGTAAGAATACAGAATGACTGGTAGTTAACTACAGATATGCTGTACAAAGAGACACACAGGTATGTAAAACACTACAAACAACACTGATCTGAACTACATTGTATTTTCAGCTCAGTGGACAGAAGTCCCATTCATAAGATGCAAGTCAAATGTATACTGGTTAAGGTTAGATGGTGTAAAAATAAAACAAAACCTTCTTGAAGTTGGGCAAACATCTCAGTAAATCTTATGTATTTGCATGCATTTAAAAATCTTTAGTTATTATTTCTAAAGGTCCTAATGAAAGATAATACTTGAAATAACAAGTTATTTCACTAAATAAGCATCAAGCAATACAAAAACCTAAACAAAAAAGTCAGTACTGTTCCTGTATTACTCAAAACACAGCTTCATATTTGTCTATGCCTTGCTAAAGAGGTATTTCTCTGATGAACCAAAAAAATTAAACACGCGAAAATTTTAACGAGTGAAGTGATAAATAGCTTATAAATAAAACTGATGTTAACAGGAATTGCTTATCACACCTTGCTTGAACTACAGTGCTTTAAGCAGAAAAAGTAAAACAGAGTTCATAAGAACCATCTTAGAAAAGAGAAGAGAATGAAAGGAGAGAATGAAAGGAGGGAAAGAAAGAAAGAGCGAGAAGGGAAGGAGGGAAAGCCCCAATCAAGCCTCCACCACCCCCTGCTGATCCCTCACTTACCCCGTGAGGCGGTGGTGGGAGCCCTCTTCTGGCTTCCCACGAGCCGCAGCGCTCCGGCGCTGGCCCTGGGAGGCGGGGTGAGGGGGCCCTCTTCTGGCCTCCCAGGGCTGCAGCCCTCTGGCGCTGGCCCTGGGAGGTGGCGGGGGGGCTCTTCTGGCCTCCCAGGGCTGCAGCACTCTGGTGCTGGCCCTGGGAGGCGGCGGGGGGTGCGGGGAGCTGGAGGCGGGGCTTGCTGTCACCGCCTCCGGCACCTGGGCTCTTGGAGCAGCACTCCGGCCCCAAAAGACCCCTGTCCTGTACAATACAACAGATCAATGATCTGTAAAAATTCACTCCATTATAAACTTAATACTTTGAAAGTTCAAAACTGTCTCTCCTAGCCATGGAGAAACTAAGGCCCCTTTCACATTGCCATTCTAAACTGGATGTTATCTGTTGTTGACCTGATTCCGAGTAAAGCAATACAGGAATAGGAGTTTCATACAGTGAATTTCATGCCATTAATGGCCCATTTCTGAAATGCCTTGTCCATTTCAAACAGCACCATTTTTCCCCTGCCCTTTTTTGCTGAACAGTCTTTCTTGCCTTTTTTTTTAAATATTCTAAGTTGAGTGCTATAGTGCTAGACCAGAATAGCACTTCGGTGTTGTTGTTACCCATGTACCAACAGCTGCAGGCATCTCAATGGTCACACAGCGAAAAGGGCAGCAGGGAAAGTGGCACTATTGGAAGCGCTGAGACATTTTAAACAGCACACTGCAACAGCTCAGAAACAAAAGACGATGTGAAAACAGAAGAAAGCAGTTTACATTAAAAACGGCTCAGCCACACTTTGCCAATGGGATGCAAGCCCTTTGTATGAACAGGTAAATAAATTCTGTTAGTAGCTGGTTGTCAAAACAGTTCTGTTTGAAATGACACACAAAAAAATCTATTAGCAACTGGCTGCTAAAATGGATTACAAAGGTTGTTTGAAAGGGATCTGTTTAGTAGTAGTGTTTTTCTTTTGCTTTAAAAAGGTCACATACCCATAAAGCAGTTTGCAGAAGACAGTGTGTTGTTACTTTTTAATTATTTTATGCCATTTTTATGATTTTATCATGTTTTACTTCATGAGCTACCTCAAGCAGGTCTCTGAAGAAGTGGCACAGAAATCCTTCAATTATGACAGCTATGAGAAGAGCTCTTGTTCTTCCTGCTGCATACCATGCAAAATGAGGACCCATCAGGATCTGTGGAAAGTAGACTCAGATAAAGGGCACTACCCTGATGAGAATTATAACTGACTATAATGAGAATTATAAGGAGTATCTGAATATTTATAGTATTTGTAACAAAAACCACATGGCATAAATGTTTACATTTGCTGCTAATTTATACATAATTTTCCAATGGATCAGTTACAATTCAGGCAGAAGGCACAAAGCTCTAATAGCATCTATTTAATTAAAATGGCTTTGCTATTTATAAAGCTCCAGAAACAATCTGACAGGTTGTTCCAGACATGTGGCAAACATCTTGCTTTCAATGTTCCAGGGGAAAACTGAGTAGCCTAGACCCATTAACGAATGTATAACTTTCCTAAGCAACTTTGTGCCTTGGCAAAGGGAGACCAAACAAGGTCATACTCTTGAAAACAAACCTATTACTGCTGTAGAGGAGAACGGAAAACTGTTAGTGTCTGAGCTAACATTAATTTTAAAAAAAGGATCTCACAAACAAGTCCTTGTCCGCTTGAACAATTCACGTAACTACACCAAAACCTATTTTCATACAAGAGAAATATATAAAAGTTGGCACAGAGGCAGACAACAGTGGTCACTTACCTTTTGAAACTTCAGTTTTAATTATATGTTTGTTGACAACCTCAAGCATTAATACAATTTTTTTCATTTAACAGAGATGCTGCACTTAATTACACAGTAATAATTTTAGATTACAGAATATTAGCACATACAGGAACATACCAAAAATGCGCTAACCATTTACTGCTCTTTCCAATTACCTACGCTCTTCAGCCCCCAGCCCCATAGCCATGGTGGGGCATTTGGGGGTGATGCCCCTCAGGAAGATGCCAGTCTCTTTAAGTGCCAGCCCCAAGCTGCCCCATGCAACCAGTGATGTAGGCACATGACATAGGCACGTGACAAGGGAAGCGACGTACCCCAGTATCCCCCCCACTGAAAATTTTCTGGCTATGGGCCTGCCACCCCCAGCATCCTAAGGTCCTTTCTAAACCTGAGGAACTCATATTTCAAAATAGGGCTGTGAATTATGTGGACTGCGCACACCATCTATTTACTTGGCATCATTGTCTCTGTGGTTTATTAATCTGATGACCAGTTCTTTCAACACAGATCTCAGTGTTACCCTTCTCATTTTCTAAGTCAATCATTTTGTATAATGTAGGAGTCATTTGGAACAGTGACCAAATTGTCATCTCCCATTATGAAAATTACAGTGTGGCATCTGGAAAACAGAGCACTGCCAACAATGGGCGGAAAGACTGTAGAATTCTGTGATGCTATCACTATATAGTAAGAATTTGACTGCTGAATGGGCTAATCACCATGATGCATGCATACATATTGTGCACTGACAAACAAATCATCCTGCATACTGGCAGAATACACAACCAAAAAACAAGATTAAAAACACACACAAAACATAAGACGTATATGACCAAGCTCAAAACTGCAGTGTGGGAATATGCACACACAGATGAGCCACGTGTACACATATCATGCTACCTCAAAATATTCTATAGTGGAAGAGAGTATAGTATACATTAAAAACAAATAGTTAAAATGGTGTTATTAATTATGACATTTCAAACTCTGATCTGCATGACACAGGAGCTGTGTATACAAACCCAGGTTCTAATCAGATTATTAGTCCTGCATCAATTCAGAACTCAATCTCCTACAAGGATGTGTTTCCCTCAGAAGCTTTCCATCCCTATTTTGAAGTTTTATGCACGCTCAGGGTTTTGTTACTCTCTTTAAAACTAACAAAATAAGCTTTCAGCCACACTACTAAAATGTTTTATAGTTAAAAAAAGAAACTTTTAATGTGCTAACAATCTGATCATTATCATGTGTTTTATACAAGCACCCAGCTACAAATCTGGTAAAACAGCAGAATATAAGCATTTTCTTGGTTGAGATTCAAGAATCATGAATAGGATCACCAACCTCCAATGGTAGCTGGAGATCTCCTGGGATAACAACTGATCTACAGGTAACAGAGATTAGCTCATCTGGAGAAAATGGCTGCTTTGGAAGGTGGACTCCATGGCATTATACCCTCATTTAAGTCCCTCTGCTTCCCAAACCCCAACTTCCTCAAGCTCCTTCCCCAAAATCTCCAGGTTTTCCCCAACCTGGAGGTGGCAACTCAATGTATGAACAATCTTAAAGGAAGTATGCAGGCCTTCATGTACAGACTTCAGCATTCCTGAAAGCAAATGCTGACCTACACCACCATTCAAGGCATTCCCATCAAAATAATCATATGACAGAGCAAGATTTGCAGAAAGGATTGTATTTCTGACTAGATTTGATTAAAAAGCCATTTGGCCTAGCCCAGAACAGATATCTCTTAATTATATTTTAGTGTAACTGGATACCACATCATTATATCAAACACAGGCATATTAGTTAGAAGTGGATTATTTGATGTTGGTCTTAAATGTATAAAATGAACAGAAGTTATATTTTAAGAGTAATAAGCAATAATAAGCAAAATTTTAATAGAATAATCAAAACGTTCTATTGTTATTGCATAATGGAGACACTAAAATTAAGGATTTCTCTTAGGGCTGGGCTGCCTGAACTCATTAGAGCTAGCCTGAACTCATTAGAGCTTGGAAGGCTAAGCGTGGTTGGTCACGGTTAGTACTTAGATGGGAGACCACCAAGAAAGATCTGGATTGCTATGCAGAGGAAGGTGATGGTATACCACCTATGCTCATCTCTTGCCTTAGAAACCCATGAGGGGTCATCATGAGTTGGTTGTGACTAGATGGCAATTAATTATTATAATTAATTATCATTAAAGTTTTGGGTATCACAGATTTTTCTCTTAAAAGTAGAGTATCTACATAAAGACAACAACATTTGTTAGGGTTGCCAGCCACTCAAGTGGGAGTGGGGGAACCCCTGTTTTCAAAAGCTCTTGCCTGCAAGCTGGCCAACTGGCTGGCAGGGAAAATCCGCCCCCCCCCCCCAACTGACCTTTTCGGGCCTACTTCCAGTTTTAGGCCTAGTTCTGGTTTGGGGTGATGCTCTGTTTTGGGGGCAAAATTCCACGGTTTGAAGCTGAATTTACCCTAGATTTTTGCTCAAAAACCAGAGTGTCATCCCAACCAGAAGTAGGCCCAAAACTGGAAGTAGGCTTGCAAATGCCCAACATTACTTCTGGTCTCCTGGAAGGATTTTGGGAGACCCCTGCTGGCCAGGTAAGTCAGCCCGGCAACCCTAACATTTGTTGAGGGAGGGGAGAATAATCCACCAAAAAACCAGTACAAGATTCAAGGCAAGATTCAAAGGACTCTTAGCTCACAGCTTACAGCCTGTGAGGAACATGCTGACAGAACCAGCACTATATATTTATTTATTTAATTCATTTATACCCCATCATTCTCCTGGTGGGGACCCAAGTGGCTTACATCATTCTCCTTTCCTCCATTTTATCCTCACAACAACTTTGCGCAGTAGGTTAGGCTGAGGGAGTGTGACTGGCTCAAGGTCACCCAGCAAGCTTCCATTACATGAATGGGAACTCAAATCTGGGTCTCCCAGATCCTAGTCCAACAGTCTTAAATACTCAGAATATCTTCATGGCTTAACAACTTGTTTAGGAGCATGTAGGGATGCATACTTTTGTTTACATTTGTTCTCTGTGTATTTTATTTTGTAAGCTGTTCTGAGTCTCCAATAAACAAATTTGACTGATCAGCAAAGATACGGCCCATTGACCAAACATCTATGATCAAATATAGTCAAGTATTTTAACACATTAACTTTATAAAATATTTTTTGTTAATAATCAGTGGGTTTCAATAATCAACCCTATTCAAGTGGGTAGCCATGTTGGTCTGAAGCAGCAGAACTGGACTCAACCCTATCTATGCTAATTACAAAAACAAATTATTTGGAAACAATGAAACTAGCTTGGATAATGATTTCACAGTTCAATGGATTAACATTGGTACACCCAGGACTTCCCCGATTATCATAGGGGAGAGGCTATGAAGATTCCCAGACAAGGGAAAACAGAAATAGTGGGAGGGGAGAAATGAGATGCCCAGCACAAGTCCTTGCTGGTCCTCCACTTCTTCTTCTCTAATCCGCAAAACATACCATGAAAGGCACGTTAGGTAAAAATTTATTTATTTAAAATTTCTCTATATACACCTTTGTCCCAGGCTTCCCAGAATCCAAAGCCCGCAAAAACAATAATATACAAATAACACACAAAAATAAAAACTGAAAACAACTTATGATCCCAACCAGCAGATAATTCCCACTTTGCCGAGGCTACCTCAAAAGCTCTCTGGAATAACTCTATTTTGCAGCCTCAACACAAAGCTAGCATAGTAGAAGCTTCCCCCTTGACTTCCTCCAGGAGGCTGTTCCAAATGCATGGGACAATCATTGACAAAACCTAAGCCCAGATCATGTCCAAGGCATTCTGCTAACATTCACAGAACTAGACTTTTGAATGTAGGTTTCCTTCATCTCCAACAAGCATGCTATCTATAACAGCCAGTATATACTATTTTTAATCTCTAAGAGTCACAAGTAGACACCCAGAAGTTTTCTAGTGCATTTCCTTAAAGTCTCAAGGTGCACAACATGGAGTCAAAAACGTTTTTGTCCTCATGCCAAAGGACATACAGAATGGAACAAACTAGGGTAGTGCCTGTCTGACATGGTCCCTATGTGTGTGTAAAGTACCGTCAAGTTGCAGTTGACTTAAGGTGATCCCATAGGGTTTTCAAGGCAAGACGCCAACAGAGGTGGTTTGTCATTGCCTCCTTCTGCATAGTAACCCTGGAATTTCTTGGTGGTCTCCCACCCAAACACTAACCGAGTCAACCCTGCCTAGCCTCTGATAAGATCTGATGAGACTGGGCTAGCCTTGGTCCTCCAGGTCATGGTCCCTACAGCATTCAACAAATTGGGGGAGAATGTAACAATAATTTGGCAATTAGGTTGCCCATTCTACAGATTTTCCACAAAGTATTAATTGCACATTTGATTAACTGCAAATGAAATGAACCCACATGAATTAGAAGGCAACCCATTACTTTAAAAGTAATGCAAAAGCTATTTTTACACAAGAATATCTGACCTAATAATCTAAACTGGGCCTTTAAAAAAACAAAAACAAATAACTTTTGCAAGGTGCAAAGGTTTTCCATTGCATTTGCAGAGCAATAAAAAACCACTTTGTATTATACTGGAGCAATTTCCTGTGTTGGTAGTATTATCCAGAAACTCAACTATGCAAACGATTTAAGTATATCTTGATATGATCACACAAGGGGGGCTGGGAGGAAGATACATGAACTAAATTCTGTAACAAATGTAACTTCAATTTAATGCTTAATGAGGATCTACTGGCATTTCAAGTTTCATTTTAAACTGTTGAACATTGACAGCTCTCACAATGACATCTAACAATGTCACTTAATTATGTACTTGAAGTTGAAACCAACCCCCTGTCACTGTTCAAACACTTCAAATACATAAATAGCCAGCACTATTTACACTAAAATGCTCAAATCAGCTTCACTACAATGTGTTCAGTCTTGCAGTTATAGGAGCTAACATCTGCCAAAAAAAATTTCACTGGGCTCACAGTTCTCCAAAAGGAACCCAGTTAAAGCATGCACCTGTTAAACTGTCTGAAAGATCATTACAACTCAAGGAAGACACACATACAACAAATTTTTATCACACAAAGCATCACAAAGGTAATATTATTTTTAACTTTTCAGATACAATTTAAAAATCATCACATGGTTGAGATACTTTAGATTGAAAAATGTCTTTAAAGAATATTGGCATTGATTTAAATTGACAGACACTGAAAAGAACACCTTGTTGAACAAAGTCATTACTCAACAAAACTACCATTCTGCCTAATAATTAGGGCTGCCAGCTCCAGGTTGGGAAATACTTGGAGATTTTGAGAGTGGAGCCTCAGAAGGGTGGAGTTTGGGGCATAATGTCATAGAGTCCAACTTCCAAAGTGGCCATTTTCTCCAGGTGAACAGATTTATGTTGCCTGGATATAAATTGCAATAACAGATCGCCAGCCACTACCTGGAGATTGACAACCCTATTAATAATAGTTTTATATTATTCCATAGCTTGGAATTCAGTTTTCAACAGTCAAATCAAGGGAATACTTTCAAAGCATAACATGCAAGATGCAAAGTAAGCCCCCCACCCCAACTCTTTAAAGAGAAATTTGGAATTTGTTTAGTGCATCGTTCTATGAAAAACAAAGATGAGGTAGTGCTTCCCAAGGCTGCAGAGCAAAACAATGTAAATTACCTTTAAGCTTTCGACTCTTAAAAAGCAGAGAGCACATCCAAAGACAGGAAGCTCGTGCACAGAACAGGAATACAAATTTAGATAAAAATTGAGTGTTCAGGGTATCTTGACACACCCACCAAAAGGCGCAGGCAGGCAACTTACTTCCACTCCAGAAATAAACAGAACTACAGTGCTATTAAGACTTTAAGGAAAGGTGTGCAAACTAAGGAAATGCTATAGAGATGGTTCAACAGATTCTACAAAGTTCACAATGAAGTCATTCAGGGTCACTTCCATGTAATGTGCAAATAAAACTATAGCATGGTGAAAGGCCATCACAATCCTCTACGATAGCATGCAATATGTTTTGCATTAATCTGAATTTTTTTAAAAAAAGTTATAGAGTTTTCATACTTATGAACGCTTAGCATTAACATTAAATGGGGTTTATACAATCAATTGTGAGATTTTGCATGATTGCAACTTGTGGATCACTTCCTTCCCCTGGGTCAAACGCACTGCTCACATCTCCTGACCTTCTGCTACCACTGCCAAGGGTTGGCTCACTAGCATGGCCCCCTGAAACCTACATCAAATCCCCCTTTCCCCATTGTCTCTCTTTGCCTCCTTCCCCTTGCAGCCCCACCTGTCCTGGTGGGCCTGGATCCACCACTACCAAGCTGCCCTCCCCCTTCTGGCCACTCTCCAATAATCCTACATCTGAGCCACCATAATCTCCCGGCTCTCCAGTGGTAGCATGACTTGGTAAGTCAACTCAGCAAGCATTGAAACTTTAAATCCATTAAACTCTATGGGGATGGTCCCCATAAGGCATAGTGGAGCTGAATAAATTTGGATTTCCCAAATATTTAACTAAATCCCATTACAAAACTGATATTGGTATTCAGCGATATTCAGAAATACCAATTGGCAATGGTAGCGGAAGGTCAGGAAGTATGAGCAGTGAAAGAATGGGTTGTCCAGCACCCCATGAAGGTGCTTTGGCTGGGGAGAAGGCAAAAGAGGGGGCTTGCTCAAAACAGTGAATGGAGGTCAGGAAGCAGACTCCCTGGATGTTAGAGAGGATGCCCGGGGACATCTTTTGGATACTCAGTTGGGACTGCAGCACCCTGGGAAGGTGGGATTTGACCCAGGGGATGGAAGTGATCCACAAGGAAAAAGTAGTATGGGGAATTTGGCAGTGGTTGCAGGGTTCCTGCCGGAGTCAACTCAGCAGGGATTTAAAGTTTAAATGCTTGCTGAGTTGTCTCACAGAGTTGTGCTGTGGCAGCAGCGTGACTCTGCAAGTCAACTCAGCAAGCATTTAAACTCTAAATCCCTGACTTGTCGAGTCACGCCATGAGTCAACTCGGCCTTCTAGCCGTGCCCGAATAAATGCCAAATAATATTGGCTTTTATTTGGGTGTGGCTATTTCAGTAGCCAAATACAGATCTGTACTCGGCTGAATAAGTAATTATTCAGCTCGGTATATACCAAGTGCACACCCCTAGGCAGCAGTGGAAGACAAGAGTCTGGAGCTTTTCAATTTAGAAAAAAAGATTACCAAGGGGGAACATGATATAGATGGTTATAAAATTAGAGATTGGGGGAGAAAGTGCAGAGCCCTCTCCCATAACTCAAAGGCACCTTGCTGACCACATTGGGCAACAGATGTAAAATGGACAAAACAAGTACTGCTTCATGTAAAGAGAAACCACTGTAGGTGCATCAAGAATGGAGTGATATGGTCCCTATGACCCACTCCAGTCAATATCATAGCTGCAACATTATGTATCAACTGAAGTTTCTGAACACTTTTCAAAGGCAGACCTATGTAGAAAATATTGCAGTAATCCAATCCAGTTAACCAGGGCATGCACTACAGTGCCCATATCTTTTCTGTCCAGGAAAGGCTGAAGCTGGTTAACCAGTCAAAACTGGTAAAAGGCACTCTTGGCCACAGCTACCACCTGCTTATCTAACCCCCAGACAATGGACCTGTTCCTTCAAGGGAAGCACAACCCCATACAGAATGGGTGATACCTTAAATTTCAGGTCAGACCTTCTGCCCACCAGTAGCACTTCTGTCTTGTTGGGATTAATCTTCAGTTTATTAGCCTGCATTCACTCAAAAATTGCCTCCAGATACCGGTTTAGGGTTTGTACAGCCTTCCTGGTATCAGCTCTGAGATACAGCTGAGTGTCATCTGCATACTGGTGACAACCCTGCCCAAATCTCTGGATGAGCTCACCCAGCGGTTTCCTGCCATTGTTAAACAGCATAGGGGATGATGGAATCTTGTGGGATTCCAAAGGCCAAGGGACTGGACAGCAGTCCCCCAGCACCACCTTCTAAAACCTACCCTACAGGTAAGATCGGAACCACTGCAGAACAGTGCCTCCCAATCCCAGTCCAGATGGATACCATGATCGATGATATCAAAAGCCACTGGGAGGTCCAGGAGAATCAACAGAGTCACACTCCCTCTTTTGACCTCCCAGTGTAAGTAATCCACCAAGGCTGTTTCAGTCCAATAACCTAGCCTGAAACCAGACTCAAAGGGAACTAAATAACTTCCTCATCCAGGAAATTTGGAGTTGTCCAGCCACTTTACTAAAAAAACACACACAAAAAAACACCACCCTTACTAAAAAAAAACCAGAACATTTGAGACTAGCCAATAATTACGGAAATCTCCTGGGTCAAAGGTAGGCTTTTTTTAGAAGCAGGTGCACTACACTATTTCAAGGCTCTGGCAACCACTGCTCTCTTAAGAAAGCATTAACTACTTATTTAATCAAGTCAGCCAGCCCCCCACACCAGGAAGATTTAAGTAACCAGGAAGGATTTCTACAAACAGGCAGGTTGTAGGCAATGGTCCCTCTAAGCTGTGGAGTCTTGTGAGCAAAAAGTCTGCTTTTTGAGCTACTGGCATTAAAGTTGTGAGCAAGCGATTTGGCTACTACATAAATTAGTTAGCTCTGGAGCCATCCTTCCTGAGCTAAGACAAAAATGTGTGAGCCAGAGGCCAAAAAACTGTGAGCTCGCTCACACCAACTCAGTTTAGAGGGAACACTGGTTGTAGGCCTTAAACTTCCAAGGATTCTGTCCACATCCTCAGGCTGAATAAAATGAAAATTGTTCCACAGAATTGGACAAGCTGTCACCCTGGCACCATTTGACTCTATTGCTGCTAACATAGAGTCCAAGCTGGGATGGATGAGAGAGATTTTTCTCTGCAAAGTCCTGAGCAAAATGGTCACAGTGGACTACCAAGCAGCCCACCTCCTCCTGCAGGCCAGATCCCAACAGGCATCTGACCACCTGGAACAGCTCTGCTGGACTACACTGTGCAGCCATAATGGTGGTAGAAAAGTGTTGCTTCTTTACTGCCATCGATGCCACAGAGTATGCTTTAAAATCAGCTTTGCCTGTGTCCTATCAAATTTAACCTGAGTGTTCCTCCACTGTTGCTCTAGCTGTTTCCCTTGTCTTTCTATGATACCCAACAGAAGGTTCATGGATGCATTTGTATCAACTGCCCAGGTCATTTCCTCATTCCAGAGGTCAACCAAGGTATCAACAGGAGCACCAACCATATTAATAGAAAAATCCCCTAGAGCCATCAGAAAGCCATTTGGATCCATCTGGTTCCTAGGGAAGGTCATAATAATAGATCCCCCACCCCTGCAGAGTCTTGGTTTCCCTGTAGGCAGTGATCTGTCCATGATAAAGGGATCATGAGTGTGACCTGCAGAATTTGTAGGGTCAGTTATTACTTGAGAAAGGCCCATGGGTTGTCATGGAGGCCATGAAATCTTGAAGCACTCCTGACTAGACAGCCTCAGTATGGATATTGAGGTCCCTGAGGACTTCACTCAAAATACTAAGATCTTCATTCATGTATTCTCAAGCACATTATAACATATTAATAGTATTCTAATAGTTGTCAAAATGATTCATATTTAAACAATAAACATACCCTTGAAACATACTGTATATGGCTGCTCTCACACAGGGGCCGCAAAGGCCACCCCTGCAGTCTCAGCAGCAGCAAGTGGGACTGAGGTTCCTGGGGAAGGCCTTCACACCCTCCATCAGTGCTGCCACCACCCCTCCCCACCCCCTCGCTCATCACGTTGGCACAGAAGCACTGATCAGAAGACATCCTTGTCAGCCATCCCACTGAGCCTCACAAGCCCCCTGAGTCTCTGCTGAGTTTTTGTTTTCAAAAGGCTCTGCTTTGGGGGGAGGGGACCAAAGCTGAGCATCATCATTTCGAAGGTGGCACTAAGATTGATCTGAAAAGAAATACACAGAATTATGAATGATAATCGTAAAAAAGGGAAGATATTTTAATATTACCTCTTACACTATCACGGCAGAATCAGGACAGCTTCAAAACGTTTATCATTAATAGTTCTGTATACTTCTTATGGGTTTTTTTTTAACCTGTTGGATTAATTTAGCTGCAAACTAATAAATTGAGAACTGGCTTTCTTGATATTTTTAGGATTGTGTCGCACTTTTGCTTTTTTTAGATTTTAAAAGTTTTTGTTATACAGGTTTTAATTTTTGTTTGATATTCCTTCAGAAAGTAACACTAAACTACAAATAAAAATTAAACAAAAAAATAACAGAATATAGTCTTCCTGTTTGACAGCTCCATGTTTTGGATTTAAATAATTGGATTTAGAAAGATGTTTTATTTTATAACAGCTAATAATATTTACAAAAGTAAGTGTAGGTATTTAACTGTGTTGCTTTACACATATGCAGCCCAAAAGTGGTGTAAATAATGAAACACATTCCAGAAACTACGTATATAAACTGCCTCTTCGGAGATCTGATTGAGGCAACTCACATAACTCTGAAAATATTGTATTTGTAATGGATGAGTCTGTCCCCTAAAACTGTGGGCTAGCTTCTAGATCCAAAGAAAATTTATCAAGGCCTGCTTTAACCTCTAAAATTCTCTCATCATGCTATATACCTAACACAAATCCTTCCTCTATTTGCATGATATTGTAATTTAAAAGAAATTAAAACTAATTCTATGTACATATCAAAATTGTTTAAGGATCCAACCAAGTTCCTAATTTAGTATGATTTTTTTAAACTGTAAGCAAGTTGCTCATTAAATTAAATTAGCAATGGCAGGCAAGTTCTCCTTTAAATTAAAATGATTTGTATCAATGCATAAGTTTATGAAATTGCACTTTCAGAGTCTTAAATAAAAAGGCAAAAAAAAAAAATAAATCCCTAAGAGCCCAATGTTTAACAAAACAGAACTTGCAAGATCAGAAAATCACCATGGCACCAAATTGTATTTACATTTACATTGTATTCTCTAGTGGCCTGCCAATATGGTCATGGGATTGCCCATGGTAAGCATAAATTTAGATCAACAGGGAAAGTCTGTAGTATACTTTATCTCAGCAAAAATAATTTTAAAGCCACCGAAAACAGTTGTACATGACCATATGGAAACTGCCTTACACAGTCAGACCTTAACAAGGTAAGTATTGCCTACTGTGACCCGTAAGGGTCTCAGGTGGAGGTCTTTCACATCACCTGTTACTTGATCCTTGTAACTAACTACACAAAGAATTAAACCTCAGACCTTCTGCACGCAAAGCAGATGTGCTATCACTGAGCTGCATCTTCTCTATTAAGTATTTACAGTTTGCTTCTTGTAAAGTGGAGGACTGCATCTTGTGCAAAGACACAGTATCAGAGTCATGGGCAGGAAGAGAGATGTTGCCAGAATTGTGCACCTGCTTCTCTTCCCCTGAAAATCACCTAGCTGGCCAGAAGATACATTCAGCTACACAGAGGCTACTTTGGCTCTCTGAAGCAGGATCTGAAAAAGCAAATACTCAGTAGCTATTAGAAACAAAAGTTGGCTACCAGCCAAAGCTGCGGCTTCTTGATTTTCTTTAATTTTCTATACTGTTGTATAATTGCTTGTATATAATATAGTTTCCTGACATGGATAGCATGATCTCGTCAGATCTTGGAAGCTAAGCAGGGTCAGCCCCCATTAATATTTGGATGGGAGACCACCAAGGAAGTCCAGGGTCATGATGACACTCGTGCTCTGCCCACCCACCTGCCCTGTGTTCTGCGTAGGCTGGTGCTGGTTGCTTGTTTGGGGCCAGGTAGGATTTTTTCACACTAATCCAGATTGGCTGGCGGATGAGTGTGTTTTCGCCTACCTTACAACAAACATATGGGAATCTGTTCGGGCCTTCTTTTGAGTACGGGGCAGTAATTAGCTGGTCACTTTGGCAGAGTAGGGTGAGAAAGAAAGCAGAACTGGTAAGCACTTTCAGCCAGTTCCGGTTGGGGACCGGGGGGTCATCAGGAATGGCCCCAGGACTGTAGGGCTTAGGGCTGGGAATGGTGACCACCTCAGGGAGCCTCTTGGGTAAGCTCCTCCCTGAGGTTGTAGGGCTTCAGGGGTAGGTGCTCCTAGGGGGTGACCTGTGTGCTGGGCTGCCGTTCGCGGGCCAGAGACTTGGCCCTAGACTGGGGCTAGTGACTTGCCCATACCTCTAGGCAAGGAGGTTGGCTGGAGTGACACCTGCCCGGCCTGTTCTGCTGCTACTTAGTTCCCTTGCTGTTGATTTATTATGCAAAATAAAGTGGCCCTTGTTTGAATTCCAAACAGTTGTCTGTCTCATTATTTCCGGCTCAGGGGGCAAACACACACACACACACACACACACACACAGTATTTGAAAAGCAGGTTTTGAAACAACCACCTTCACATTTTGTTTAAAATCTGTTTCTTGGATAACTGTAGAGAGGACAACAAAGTTCCTAGGGTAACATTGGTAATATCACAGTTCTTATATTTAAATTTCATACAAAGCAGCCTTACAATTAGCTGCAAACCTCACATACCATTGTATCACAGAACAATCTGAGCAATCAGTCCAGCAAACTACTAACTAGTGGAAAGACTGCTATAGTCCAGGTGCTTTCTTTCTTGAGGTTTTGAGGTATAAAGCACCTGTTTTATGTACACATGACTCTTCCACTTCAATTAAAATTTCTCTGATCATCACTAGAACGCAGATCAAGAGTGCTAATAAAGATATCAACTTCCAAGGGTGTTATTCTACACACAGACTTCTTTTTTCTTTTGTCATGCAAGCATGAACACTCAAACACATAAACAGTAAAAAAAAAACCCAGCAGATATTATTGCCAGCTACCTTTTCTTTCCAGGTCAGTTGCATCACCTACTATCAACATCTCTGTCTTGTCTTGTCTGTGCATTAGATCAATTCAGCCCATTACTTACACTAGATAACTCTTCAGGACATCGACCATTTCATCTGAGATAATTAAAAAGGAAAAACTGAGCAGAATAGGGAGAAAACCAGAGGTCCACACAACCACTCCCAATGGTTTCATGGAAATAATGAATGCATAGGAAAGCATTATAGACCTCTACAGCACCCCATACGATGGAACAGCAGTTAAATCACAGCCACTCTGATTCAAAAGCCTCCAGACCACCCAAAGTCACTGCAACCAAAGACATCAAAGGACACAGAGAAAGTGACATGCCTCTTCCTATATCCTGGTGCAGATCATCCCGTTTTAATTCCAAAACTACAGTGCTAGCCAGATTAACTAGACTCATTCCAATCTAGCATTTTATCATAACCACAATCCATTTGTTCTTGCAGTACGCAACAGCATAAAAACATTCTTTGTGAATAATGAGGGGGAAAAAACACCTAGGAATGTAATGGGCATTACACAACAATACCAATAACACCTGCCTGTTTGCTAGGGCTTTTGAGTGGGTTGAAATGGCAGGCATTTTTAAGAGGGGGGATTTGAGGCTTGCTATTTTATCTTTGGTTTTAGATGGAAATGTGTTAATTGTTTAATAAATAAATAAAGAGGAAGTCAACACACATACCAGTAGAGTGGATTTCAGAACCTAACAGATGTGAGAAAAGGTGACTGAACATATAAGGTGACTGCTTTTCACTTAAACCAGTGGTTCACTAGAGGGTCAGGATCCTCAGGTCTGTTGCAGATCCTGATCTGCCAGAATATGAACCTTTATAGTCATTTTTAAGCTGCTTTTTGAATGTACGAATGCACACAGCACAAGGGTGTCACACCTCCTGCCTTTCTTTGAATGCATGATGAGAGAAGAAGTGGTCATTGAGTCGTGAAGAGGATCCTTCCATGGTCCTGACCTTTGGCTTGTTCTTCACTGTTTCAGGTCCTGATGCTGTGCTTGGTTTTCCTGTTCCCAGCATTCTTAGCCTGTTGGCCTAGTCCTGGGCTTGACACCAGTGAGGTCATAACTCTGACTGGGATGTCACATAACCTCCTGTCATGAGTTTGCAGTGTATAGGATCCTGTGCTTCATCTTGCCATTAAGGGTGGGTCCCAGTTTGGGAAATCCTTTCAGTCCTTGATTTAATACAAGCATCCTAAACTTATCCCTGAGCAAGGAGAAAGGATACATATAAGCCCTGTGACCACATCACTTCTTGTTTACCAGTACAAGACAGATTAGCAGGACTGAACTGCAAGATTACCCAATGTGTATGTAGGAGTGTGGTTTTCACACACATACCATGATGAACAAATCAGGTTGTCACAACCTTAATCACCGGAACTGGGTCAAAGTGCTTTATATACAAAAGGACTCAAAATGCTTGATAATTCTGAAGATACATCATTAACTAGGTGAAAGCAAACGAGTGTTACCAAGACATTTTTATCCTTTCATGCTAGATCACGGTAACTTTGTATTTCCACTGAAAAGTGTAGTAGATTAATTAACTATGCTGCGGCTACTGGAAATCATTTTGTAAAAGCAGTATTAGATATAACTGGTTCAACCAGATGGCAAAAGTCTATCAGCATTTTTGACATTTGATATTGTGGGCATTGCACAAAGGATTTATTGAGGCTAAAGATCCCTCTGTGTGTGTCTGTGTGTGTGTGTGCAGACACACGTATTTATATTTCAGTACATTTTGTTATACAGGAGTACACTGCATTTATTATTTTGAGAAAATGGACCAATGCTGTAAATATTGTCAGAACATGTTTGGTCCATGTTCCATTTCGAAACCTCAATAGAACATATCTTTACTTTGTGATACTGTTGCTTGTATGAAATTCATTTTTTTTTTTCATGAACAGGTTTACCTATAACCTTTTTTCTTTACTTTTTAATTTGTTTTAGTTTTTAAGAACAACTTTTTCAGTTACCACTGTGTTTGTGGTAGCCCCGACCCTTTAAAAATTCCAGGAGAGCCAGGTAACTGTCAGAGAGGGAAGAGGGTATAGCCTTGCTAAGGGAGAAAAAAAAGTGTTCATCCATCCTATTGAAAAGCAAATGTAAGGTGTGAGTAACCAAAGGAAATTATGTAGATGTGCTCACATTCAGGATTATAGTCTCTTTTAAAAGATTACATAAATTCCTATATGGTACAACAGAGCAGTATTCACCATGGGAGAAAAGGAATGCAGCGTGAGACAGATGGTGGAGGTGGAAAGTGCCGTCAAGTCACAGCCAACTTACCGCCACCCTAGGGTTTTCAAGGTAAGAGGCTTTCAGATGTCATTAGTCATTGCCTGCCACCACGCAGCAACCTTGGACTTTCTTGGTGGTCTCCCATCCAAGAACTAACCAGGGCCAACCTTGCTTACAATCCAGATTTAATGAGATCTGGTGAGCCTGGGCTATCCGGGTCAGAGAAGTGAAACAGAGAGTTTGCTAAAAATGCTTTAAAAAGTACAGGCCTTAGGAGGGGAGGTGGTGACTTGTCATGGATGCCATGGGCATTGTAGATGCTAATTAAAGATATAGTTCACAAGTGCCTAGAAGCAAATGGGTGTGCCAACACCGATTCTACTCCTAGCACAGTGGTGGTGAACCTATGGCATGGGTGCCAGAGGTGGCACTCAGAGCCCTCTCTATGGGCATGTGTGCCATCGCCCCAGCCAGGCCCAGACCATCGTTAAAGTGTTGAATTCTCTTCCAAATAATTTTAAGTAAATGAAAGCATTTGGGATTGCTTTTCTTACTTTGTTTGGATCATCTTAAGTTAATGTATAAGTTGTTTTTTCTAAAGTAAAACCTCAGTATTCAGGTTAAATTGCCGTGTTGGCACTTTGCGATAAATAAGTGGGTTTTGAGTCGCAGTTTGGGCACGCGGTCTCTAAAAGGTTCGCCATCACTGTCCTAGCACAACAAAGAAACTGGATGAAGCATACCTCACATCTAGAAGAATTATCCACAATTATCCTAAAATTTTAAAGTAACCATGCTTTACTTCTAATATTTTTAACCAACCAACTAAACAAACTCAATTAACCAACCAACTAAACAAAATCAATGTGCTTCTACATATAAAAACAGAAATTTACAGTTACTACAATATCTTATAGGGTTGGATCCAAATATGTCCTTGAAAGAACAGAATACAGTTCTGTTCATCCAATAATGAAGTCTGATTTCCCACTTGAGCTGCCCCCAAACTCTATCTCACAGTATTCCCATGTGACACTCACAAGCTGCTTTTTGGGGAGTTGCAGACAATGCAAAAGATCTGCTACACAAGCAACAACTTCAAGTGTGGTTCTCTGCATCCAGCACATAATAAGCAAAGTATCCATGCCTATTTCTCATTCCATTCATCAAGATCTTTTTCAGACTTTTCTAAATGTAAAATGAATCTAAGACACATATTTAATTAGGCAAAATAAGAAAGGAGCTGAGAATTTGCATAACGTATTCAGACTGCAAAAAATGTTAAACCTAGATTTGGTATATTGTAATTTTCATACAGTTAATATTTTTATTCCATTTATTATAACTATTACACATATTCAGATTTCCCCCCTGTTCTGTATTCACTTCCATTTCTTTCAATGTATAACTTAGTTTTTAATTCAACTGAGGATGAAATTCTCAGAGGTTGTATCTGTCACTCTAAGGTCATCCCAGAAAAGATTCAGCCAGATACAAGAAAGCTTCCACTTTTTAAAGTGAAAAATGTCCACTTGTACTAGGTGAAGTTTTTCCTTCTTTTCCAGGATTCCCTAGCAGAGGCTGTAATATACACATGAGCACAAATGCACCTATTTTTAAACCAATGCAGAGTGGGCCAGTCAAAGAGAACCGAACATCCCCCATCCCCAGCCAGCACCGTATCACACTTCTGTGCATATTTCTCCCCACATTTCTCCTGTAGCCTAGCTTTCTGCTGAAATAAGAGCCTGTTCAGAAGAAATAAAATACTTCAAGCACCCATGTAAGGCACAACATGGTGAAGAGATAAGCACTCGCTTTTATTATTTTGTTTAAAAGTAGCCCCTCAACCCCATTATTCTTTTGGTATGCAAGGGATGGCAGGTTGCCTGCTGGGGCTAATAGCAGTATGTGGGTGGGGTAGGGATAGGTGCGAACCAGCTCACAAATGAAAGTTTGTGATCAATTTTGGGCAGTTCATGGTTTCTGAACTGAAGTTTATGACAGGTCAACCACCCCAAACTTTCAAGCAGTTCATCAGCAATACATGCAAGGATATATTTCCAGACAGTCTTTCTCTGCTCAATCAAAATATTTAACAAACTTCTTTTCAATGTTAAGAGGTCCCCCCTCTCTTTGCTGGTGTTCCTTTGCGTTCCTATTTTCTTGCACAGAGCTTGCAAAATCCTCCCCCTTGCATGGATTTGTGACTCTGTACTTTGAGATCAGTCCTTTTAAGCATGCGGTACCAGTGACATTGGATTCTGCTGGGCATTCTATGATTGCAATGGTACTGCTGAGCACTTTGTACATTGTACTGGTTCTGCTGGGCTTGCAAAAATGCCCCTGTTGCTTCGATTGTGATTGAGCTATCATTGTCACATTGGCACTGGGTTCAGCTGGGCAATAGTACATTGCACTGGTTCTTCTGGGCTTCCAACCCCCCCCCCCTTTGGAGTGTGATTCTGTGCTTGACAACACTCCTGTTGAGCTGAGATTGCCACACTGGCACTGGGTTCTGCTGGGCACTCTGTACATTGCACTGGTTCTGCTGGGACCCCCACCAGTTTCTACTGCAGAGGTTCTCTGATTCTATTCTGCTGGGCTTCTATGGTCCTTTCTTTCTTTATGCTGTTTTTTCCCCTCCATTGAAAACAATGAAGGATGGGACACCTTATTTGGGGGGTTGTAACTTGATGTGGTCCATGGGGTCATGAAGAGTCGGACTCGACTGTGCGACTGAACAACAACAAAAACTTGGACCTCATTAATCCAATCCACACCGAACTTGGAGGGCACCTTGAGGAGAGTCAACCAAAGATTCCCTGTGAGTTTGGTGTCTCTAGCATGCTGGGGGAGGCATTCTACTAGATTACAAACCTCATGAACTGAACCAGTTCATCTGGAGACTAAAATTTTGTGACAGTTCATAGTTCACAAACCAGGCACACCACAAACCATGAATGAAACGAAATACATTTTCCCAGTTTGTGCCCATCCCTAATGTGTGTGGGGACAAATCTATGTTTGCTTTGTGCTTTAATATGAATTTACAGACATCAAATGCTCTTAGGCTCTGAGGGCCAGTTTGGTGTAGTGGTTAGGAGCGTGGACTCTAATGTGGGAGAACTGGGTTTGATTCCCCACTCCTCCACATGCAGCTGCTGGTGTGAGCTTGGATTGGTCACAAGTTCTTTCAGAGCTGTCCTCTCAAGGGCAGTTCTCGAGAGAGCTCTCTCAGCCCCACCTACTCACAGGGTGTCTGTTGTGGGGAGGGGAAAGGAAAGGAGATTGTAAGCCACTCCTTCGGGTAAGTGAAGGGTGGGGTATAAATCCAATCTCTTCTTCTTTTCTCTCCTAAATCTTAAACCACTTTCTCTCTCACCTGGGATAAGAAAGGGTCAGAGTGGATCTCATTTGGTTTGACGTGCCTCACTTTACTGTTGATGGGACAAGGGAGGGATAGAAGATAAATAAATTTTAAAACCTCATCCTACTTACTATCTCTAATGATGGGAAGCTGTTGGTGGAGGGACCTCTCTATCATTTTTACTGCCATGCCTGTCTGCCAACTAGAAGAAGCAATCTGTTTACCTTCATCAGGAAAACAGATTGCAAAGGAGAGTAGGAATGTAGCCTAACTCATTATATCACACAATCTGTGAAGGATTAACAACCTTCCCTTATTAAAACCAAATACAGTTAATATTCCTATATTAACAAATGGAATCTGTTTTGGTGAGAGATTGATCAGTTTGCACCAGAGTGCATCTTCCTACAAAATCTGGCTTTTGAAGAGTAGAGTGTACCAAGATCCCACATGTTATATCAACTTGCCACATTGTGCCACTGAATTTTAAGGGGGGGGGGGAATCAGCCAAATCTTAAACATGTCATATCTACTAACAAAGAAATGAAGTATCTATGGCTTTCCTTCTTACAGAATCTCTTGCACTCCACTGGGTATATTCCATAAGACACACTGGTGGAAGAATAGAGTATTTTGCTGACCACCTGTAAGATAGATAAATTATTGCAGGCAATATGTCAACCAACTATCCTACAAGGAGGCAGAGCCTGCTGAATTACTTTTATTTTACATTGATGTCTACAAGTCTTGAAAATTCTCTGAAATACACTTTCAGGAACATACATCTAAAACACTGTGAAAGGAAAATAATGTTCTCTTGGCAAATTAATATTCTAAAAGCTTTTATACTGGTATGTCTGTTTAACACATATCCATGGTTAAAATTCCATCTGGGTAAAGTGATGCGGATGCTACTATCTTGCCAAGCACTGGAAATTACCTACAGCATGCCATTGTACACAATCAGGCCTGCGACACACTATCATCAATGATGCTCTGATCCTCCTCTGTTCTGTTTTCCTTGGTCATCACCTTAATAGAGTATTATTATATGAATAAGTTCCAGTTAATGTCCCTGTGCATGATCAACCTACTCAATAAACTCTTCTTTAAGTTTTTTTAAGTCATTATTTTAGTATCTTTCCAGATTATTATTTTTAGTACAGTAACTGTGCAGTTGTTACTCATTTATGGTATTCATGCTTTCCCTCAGGCTACTCCTTCATCTTTAGGCTGTCACATTCTTTGAATGCCAATAATAGTATCCCTTCACAGGGAAAATATATACAGTGATATATTTGTATGTATGTTACAGTAGCTTCACCAGCAAGAACTGGCAAATCTTCCCCTTCTCATGTTTACACAGTTTTATAAACTTCTTGTTGCTTTTGTTGTTTGAAGGCTCTGTGCTATCTTTCTCCACATAGTAGCTTCAGCAAACAGTACTTACTAAATCCTATTCATAAAGCCTAACCAAAAAAACCCAACAGAAGTCCAAAAAAGCTAGGCTGACTTTATTGCCAGCCACAGGAAAACTTTCATTTTATACTGAGTTAGGTATTCTGGTTCATTTGAAGGCTGCACATTTCACAGCACTTACTTCATCTTGTAAGTTTCACTTTGTACTGTGAAGGAGACCTGTCATTCTCACTTCCTGGTTTTGAAGGCAGATATGAAATGGACAAAGCTCATTCACGCTACTGTTTAGGACAGGAATGAAGAGAAATTTGTTCTTAGCCTTCAGCACTGTGTGGACATCTCCCTCCAAAATGAGGCTGGCCCCTCTAAACCAAGCCATACCATATTCCCTCTACCTAGATCCCTTTGTTATGCAATATAAAGTCATTAGAGTGCAACACACATACAAAAATGTGGCTAGGGCATGCTTCACTAGATCATGTACTCACAAAGCTATTTACCCTCCTCCCTTCCTCCTTAATTTAAACCTTGGAAAACAAGTTTTACCATCTACAAAACAGCAATCCTACATACTTTAAAGAGTCTTTCAAATTACAAGAGGTACTATTATACTTAGTCAATCGAAATTTCTCTACTACAAGAACAGATTAGCCATTCAAGAAAAAAAGACAGTGTCCTGTTCTACCCAATGAAGTGAAAAGCCTCTGTGTCTCATTTGCTGCAACATCATCAGAAGAGGTTAAGTCTTCATTAAGAACACCCCTTTCATGTTTGTAATCTAGGCATCATATCTTTAGCATGAAGATACAAATATGCATTCTTACAGATAAATATGTCTCTATCACCTCCCTTCTAATTCCTAGTAAAAACCTTCATGCATTTTGGTTCACATCTAAAGGAGATGCAACATGAGGCTCAGCAAAGCATCATTACGAATTAGTAAAATTCTCTCAAAAATACTGCAGCAAAATTTGAAATACTCACTACTGCTCTGCCCCTTAAATTCACTCACTCTAGCCCAGGAGTGGCCAAACTTGCTTAACATAAGAGCCACATAGAATAAATGTCAGATGTTTGAGAGCCGCATGACATGAGCAAATATTAGACATGTTTTTATTGAAAAATGCAAATTTGCTTTTTATTAACATTAAATGAGACTGCCAAAAATAAAAACAAAATGGGTAAAAATAGATATTGATAATTATATTTATTTATACAATGATATTTGTAGGCTGGGAGGGGGCTTTGAGAATGTATTTAAAGTTGCTTTCTTTCTCTGCTCCCCGTGCCTCAAGCCTACCTCGGAGGGGAACACTGGCTGGGGAAGGGAAGATCAATTGGAGAGGCATGCCTCCACTTCCCCAGCTGCCCTGCCAGGAGCCACACAATATGTGTGAAAGCTGTGGCTCCCGAGCCACAGTTTGGCCACCCCTGCTCTAGCCCATGACCACAGCAGAACCATTTCAGTTCTTGCATGGAACAAAGCAGTGTTCCTCTTTCCTTCGGAAAACACATATGCTACTGAGAACACATTTTGCATTCTGTGCTGTACAACAATGAACAAAAATTAACATTGTACAACTACCGAGAAGGGAGAATTAGGATTTTTTTCTACAACCATTTGTTTTTGGAACATGAACCTATTAATTTTAAGATATGCAAAAATATCCCAGATTGACATATGTTGTGGCTCAAAAGCAAGTTTAGTAAGACTTACACTCAGTGTAAATCAGAAGTGTGAAGCTCATTTGTTACAAGGGCCAGATCAGACATAAATGTCACTTTGTCGGGCTGGGCCATGTGTGTCATAAAACGTAAACTGTATAAAGGACAGCAAGCTAGTAAGCTCCGAGTTGGTGTATCCTCACTGCAAGACTCCATGGGCTGGGAAGGAGGTGCCAAGAAAAACCAATATGGGCAAACTGGAGAGCCAGTGGTGCAGCACTGGGCAGACACTCCCACACTGCTTGACTGCTGCAGCCAAGGTTGTTCTACCACACTGAAGCCACAATCATAGTGGCTGTGCCCACTCCCCCCCCCCCCCCCCCACCACTCTTTTTTCCCCCCCCCCCCCCCCCCCGAACAGTCTTCTGTTCCCTCCCTTGCACTAGTTGTTTGTGGGCCACATAAAAGCTCTGGATGGGCCAGTTCCTGCCCGTGGGCCTTATGTTTGACACCCCCTGCAAAATGGCTGCTAGACTGACAAAGAGTGATACCTATAGCACTTCAATTTTAAAATGTCTGGAAAGTGCTGAAAGCAGGTGGAAAAGGAGAAATCAAAAAAGCTTTCCTGTACTTCAAAGCCAAAACAGAAACACCTTTCTGCAATCTAAATTTCTCAAAAACACAGGCATACTAAATATCAGGAGCCAGCTCCTACGAGTAATAGTCTCATGTTATTTTTTAGGAGTGTTATGTAGGCTCTAGGTAAAGGTTTCCCTTGCTCGAAAGCCAGTCAAATCTGACTCTAGGGTTGCGGTGCTCATCTCCGTTTCCAAGCCGAAGAGCCAGTGCTGTCTGAAGACGTTTCCGTGGTCATATGGCTGGCATGACTAAACACCAAGGCACATGTAGGCTCTAGAGCCATACATATGGCTGAAAGTATTGCTAGAACATTAATATACACTTGAGGGGAAATCACGGGGCAACTAAACAGAGATTTGGTCTAAATCATATTTGTAAATAGCCAACCACCTTCTCAACATTGGTCAGAACTGCCTTCCAGCAACCAAATTTTATGATTTCTCCCTCCCCACACACACCATTTAGGCTTGTGGTATACAAAAAACAACTTAGTTTGGTATATATATGGAAAGGTAGGCTACTCACTTTCACCAACTTATTTGCATGATTAGCCTAAATATATTTTCTACCCTTTGCAAGAGCTTAAAGACCTAGGGACTGTGACTTACAAGGAACTCCCAGCATTTTCCAAAAAATGGTATGAAGACACTGTAGGCAGCAAGTAGTGAGTGAATTTTGTAGTAGCATTACTGAAATGACCACCATGCAATACTAGCCACAGTTTGTTCCTTGTATAGATGTGACCTTAGATAAAATGTTGCTGAGCTGGTTTGGTAGTGTTTGGTTCCACCGACATGCAGACAGTAAGTTGCTGAGCTACCGACTTTTATCTGTATATACACACATCTGCGAATCTGGCAAGTGCAGCCATCTTTAGGGTACAATCTGTCCATCAGTATATGAACTAGCAAACTAAGTTTGCAGGCATGCAATAGAAGGGAGGGTGTTTATTTTTGGATCTCTTATGCCAAGTATTACCACCACATTCTACTAACAATCTAGTCAAAATCTATGCTTGTAGAATTACCAGTTTACTGAAAATAACAAAGATAAGTATACTTCAAAGCTGTACTCTTGTGAAGAAATTATGTACAAGGTTAGGCACCCAGTTGCATATTTAAAACTCATATTTTAAATATGTTCCAGGAGGGAACAGGGAAAAAACTAATACAATCAGCAGCAGACAACAGAGCTCAATTCCAGCTGAATCCAGTCTTGTACAGATAAATTAATGTTAAAAATATACACATGGTTAAGTTAGATGGTTTGCAGTTCAATACAACAGGGGTTTCCAGTGCACAATTTAACACAATTCTACAATAGCTAATAGCTAATTAGGTAAGCATATTGTGATGAAAATATGAACCCAGAACATCACAGAAGTTACTATAATTCCTCCAAAGCTTCAATTTCGAAAACATGAGGTGAACCTTCCTCAAGTGCATCTTCCAGGCGGAAGCTACACCAGTAATTTAATCACTGTCCCCCCCCCCCGCTTTTGGCCAGGAGGCAAAATGCTCATCCACTCATTCCTTTCTAATTGCAGACAGGTGTGCAGGCATTATGCCCTATGACCCATCAAATCTTGACTGACAGCAAAAGGGAGCAGTTGTCAATGTAGCACCCTTTCCTAATCACTAGTCTTAAACACATAGTACACTGCAATTCCTGACTTACATCTAGACAACTAACACCAATTTCAGAATCTATTCTAGGATAATTAGTTTGGGGATGTGACATAATCAATATGTGGAATTCATCAGTAAATGTTTAGTGATGGCAACTATGTTAGATGGCTTTTCAAAAACAATTGCTACTCAATTAATGCTGGGCAGACCTATTGTAGTTATTAGCTACAAGGTTAAACAGAACATGTATATTACAAGGCACTGTGAATATCAGAGGACAATGACAAAAACTTGGAGCAGCAGTATACTCTGATGCTGTACATGCAATCTGCTGAGAGGAATCTGGCAGGTTGCTAATCCTTTGTCCCAATCCAGTAAATCCTTATGTTTATACTGTCATTCTTAAATCTCACAAACTTGTCTTGACTAAAATAATAAAACATAAACCCAATCTAAACATAAACCTTCCATTCTTCATATTAGACAAACATCTAATTTTATGATTAAAATATTATATTTCATTAATCATCCACCTTTTTTTGTTGTGATCAAGGCAGATCACAAAATTTTAAAACAATGCAGTAAGACCAGTATGATATTTACAATGAACAATGCAATAAACTGGATTACTATGTAAGTTGCTTTCTTCCAGTAAAATGCTCACTCAGTAGCTCAGGAGCCATGTGTCGGTCTTTGACATGCCATCTGTTGCTCTTCTGACCACCATTCCACCATGCAGTACAAGCCCCATGTTTCAGGAAAAGGCCATTGCCTAGCAATGCTGCTGGTTATCAGCTGGCTCACACCTTAAAACACCCACCTCCAGAGGGAATGGTTGGCAGGTAAACTGTAAGCCTCATTGCACTGCAGGCCTCATGGCACAGATGGAACTAAACAGCCCATCCTCTCTGATAAGCCCCCACCCTTCCTCACAGCTTCTGCATTCTCATCTTGGCACCAGGGCAAATGCTGAGAGGACAGAAAGCTGGCTGCAGAGAAGAGGGAGTAAAACTACTATCACCAACACAGCAGACACCCAAGAGGAAAGCATGCTGGCTACAGTGGAGTGGTTATTTTACTCCCCTTCCTCCTGGGCCAGTTGGCCCTCATCCAGGTGTTTTGGTCAATCCCACTCTCTTGCCTAGCCTGCTATACCTCATAAAGAGGAGAGAGCAGGAAGACACAGAGGTAAGCCCTTCCACTCACTCCACATATACAAAGGCTAGCGAAGGTTCAATAGTGATGAGGAAAAATAAGCGTACATGAGCAGAGGTACATTGGTAATTTAAAAGGTTGTAGTTATAGTTACATGTGTAATATTCAAGTGAGTAGCTGTGTTGTTCTGAAGCAACAGAACAAAGTTTGAATCCAGTGGCACCTTTAAGACCAACTAAGTTTGCCCTATCCTGGATAGCCCTGGCAAGCCCGATCTCGGAAGCTAAGCAGGGTCGACTCTGGCAAGTACTTGGATGGGAGACCTCCTTGAAATACCAGCAGTTGGGAGGATAGGGGCAGGCTTTATTCAGCCACCTCTCTGAATATCCTCCAAGCCCCCAGTAGGGGTCAGCCACCGGACGTTGCCATGACACACATGCACACATACACACACATGAAAAAATACAAAAAAAAAAATCAACAAAGTTTAAGTCTGGGTCTAAGCTTTCGTGTGCATGCACACTTCTTCTGAAAGGTTATACCCAGAATTAAATTAACATTTAATATTAATAATTATATCTTATAGTGCACTTTTTTGTGGGATATGGCTCTTGTTTGATAGTGCTGGAGGATGTGGCTCTTTGTAAGCCATGCAATGAGTACTACATTTCTAACAATTTCGCCTTCGTGTGTTTTCAGCATCTTTCTGAAATGTTAAAAGTGCTATTTATAGTTTGTCAGAATGGATACATGAATATTTGATCTTGAGCTGCATAGAAAATGACTGCACAAAAAAAGTATTACACAGAGCTGTAGTGAACATTCTTCTATTCTGATCGCATTCTACTAGCCATACATCTTCACTACACCTGATGCCAAGATTTTTAAGTTGTCAGGTACAACTACTCTTTGACCACTTTTAAGTAATCATTATTATATCAAAATGCATAAAGATTGGCTTTAGATTTTCAGGAGAATTGTACCAGACATTAAAATGGTTCAGAGACAACAATAAATCAGTTTGCTATTGTGTGAAGAACCTGAGGAGAGGGATTCCTCAGAGCTGAGTTCTGAGAACGGGCAGGAGATAGAGCTGCTAGAGGGGTGAGTGGTTTTTTTACTTACTTTCAGCTGAGGTGATTTACCTGAGAGGGTACTGTGTGGGGGACTGTGTTTGTGAGTGTGTGGGTGAGTTGTGAGTTGCTGCAGAGTCCTGCCTGCTTGAGATAGGGTGTGAAAGGGTCGTTGTTTGACTGAGTGACTGGGTGCATAGCTGCTGGTCACACCCTCTGCTGAGGGGAAGCTTCTATTTAAGGCAGCCAAAAGGCCAAAGCCCGAGTCTTCTTGGGTGCCCAGTAAGGTAAGTAGACTTCTACAAGGAAAACCACTTAAAGGGTTTTAAAGGGAGATTATATATAATTATTGTTTTAAAAAGCAATTATGATGCCAGAATGCCAGCAGGGGGTTGGGGGCTATCCAGTGTCTTGCACGGAGCGTCACATGTATGACTATCTGCCCACTGGACAAAAGTCTTGTGTGTGTGCTCGGTGCAAGGAGCTCCTAGTTCTCAAGGAATGAATTTGTTCCCTTTAGGCTCAGGTGGCTGACCTGGAGAAGCAGAGACAGTCAGTTAGGCACATGAAGACTCTCGGGGACTTGCTAGATATGTCCCACTCTGGTTATGGCAGCCCCGCCGCTGCCAGGGAGCATGAGGGTCGAGAGGGAACAGGGCACCATGCTGAGGATAAGGGGAATGTGCCCTCTGAATGGACCTCTTCTTCAGCTGGTGAACGGGTATCCTTTTGCACCAAAGAACCATCCCTGGGCAGGGAGGGAGGGGGGAAGGGATGGGGGCTCTTGGTAGTTGGTGATTCGATCCTTAGGCAGGTAGACAGCTGGGTGGCAAAACCGCATACTGACCGTATGGTGACTTGCCTGCCTGGTGCAAAGGTAGCGGACATTACGCATGTTCTGTGGAACTCGGTTACTCATCAGAGACCATTTAGAAATAATCAGGTCTTTATTCAGTTCAAATGTTGCCCAAAAAGACCGACACAACCACTTTTAACTTTAAAAGGGTTAACTTCTCTGATATGAGGGGACATATGAGGAAGAAACTGAAAGGAAAAGTAGAAAGGGTAAAAACCATTGGGAAAGGTTGGAGACTATTTAAAACTACAATCCTAGAGGCTCAGAAAAAATATATACCGCAGGTTAGGAAAGGCAAAAATAGGTACAGGAAAAAGGCCTGCATGTTTAACAAACAAAGTAATGGAAGCTGTAAAAGGTAAGAAGGATTCCTTTAAGCGGTGGAAAGCTAGTCTCAGTGAGGTTGATAAAAGGGAACACAGGCTGTGGCAAATAAAATGCAAGTCTGTGATCAGGCAGGCAAAAAAGGAATATGAGGAGCATATGGCAAAAAATATAAAGACCAGCAATATAACTTTCTTCAAATACATTAGAAGTAGGAAACCAGCCAGGGAGGCAGTGGGGCCCTTCGATGACCAAGGGGTAAAAGGAGTACTGAAGGATGATAGGGAAGATGGGCCATTCGCCTGATCCAACATTGGCTTCTCTTATGTTCTTATCCACAAGTTCAGAATTCCCTCCTCAACCCTTCAGGCAAAGCCATCTAATAACTTCTGAAGGAAACAGTAGTTTACTGTTGCATCCAAACTCAACTAAGGATTCGCTCTCTTTTCTACAAACCGGAATTAAACCAAAGTTTGCACTGGACACAATGATAGATTTTTTAATTATTTTTTTTTACTGTTAGTGAAAGCATATGTCTTTAGATCATGGGAAGTGGGAGCATAAGAAGGAAAAGAGAAAACACACAAGCCCTAGGGTCCTCCAGACCTTTCAAAGGTAAAGGTTTCCCTTGCTTGAAAGCTAGTTGAATCTGACTCTAGGGGGTGGTGCACATCTCCATTTCCAAGCTGAAGAGCAAGCGCTATCCAAAGACATTTCCGTGGTTATGTGGCTGGCATGACTAAATGCTGAGGCACATATAAAGCTGTTACCTTCCCACCAAAGCAGTACCTATTTATCTACTGGCAATTCCTTGCTTTCAAACTGCTAGGTTGGCAGGAGCTGGGGCCAGAAACGAGAGCTCACTCCATCACGCAGCACTCGGTTCTTGAACTGCCAAGCTATAGGTCTTCTGATCTGCAGCTCAGCATCTTAACCTCTGAGCCACCACGCTCCCCCAGACCTTTAATATAACCATAAATTATGGTTTATCATTCTGAATCATGTCATCATCCAATATATATGGCATTCAGCAATTAAAATATCTGGGGGGGGGAGACGAGCAGGTAATCAATACACCAGTACAAAGCCAAAAAGAGAATCAAAGGAAGAGGACCAAAGGAAGTTCAAAAATGCACTGCAAATGATGATACAAAAGAACAGAACACAACACATGCTCTCACTCGAGATAGGCTTTTGATGAGTGATGATCAGATACAGTTTCTGTCACTGTTATGGTTGGTTAGAGTACGGTTTGTAACCTGCAGGTTTAAGCCAATCCCTATGACTTCGTTGCTGGGTCTGCTCCCCCTGCTGTGTTTTGTTCAAGTTCTGGGTGATGATTTCACTGTCTCCAATAGTCCTGAGGCTTTGTCATGGAGTGTACACATGTCAATGGGCTTTTTGCCTGCATCAGAGGGGAATAAAGGATGAGCTGATTGTCCGGAGTCTTGTTGTGGCATTTTGGTGCTCTTGTTCATCCACTGTGCTATATGTTTCTGTAACATCTTTATACTATTTTTAGTCATTGTCTTTTGGCTTTGTGCTAATTAAATATAACAAACAAAAGTGAAAACTTTTGGACTGGGAAATACAAAATATGTTCTATTACCTCAAAGAACACACAATTTTGTACAGGGTAATTTATTTCCTTTGAAATTTTCACAGATAGTTTCCTAACCTCTCTAAATACAGTTAACAAAACTTCAGAAGATCAACCGTCAAATACCATAAGACTTCAAAAAATTCACATAAGGGTTACAGAAGAAGTCCTTTCAACAATAAAATTGCTATTTGTAAAAAGCATGCACACACAATGCAAGGTGACAAGTATGCTAGCTTCATTTTTCATTCCCTGGCCATAAAAATAATATTTTGCTTTCTCATCCTTCTGCTACATTAATTACTACCACGATCAAAAGATAAATTAAATTAAATATTTACCCATGTTTGCTTTTTGAATTCTTATAATGACTCCTTCTTAATTATGGATACAGAGTCATTAATGTCAAAATTTGGTGCTTCACCTTCTTCAGCATTTCTCACATGCACCATCAAGTAATCTGGCTAAAGCATGAGAAAAAGAAGCACTTGTCTCAGATGTGGCAGGTGACATTTTTTGACAGTGATGAAACAGTGTGATGCAACAGATCTGTCAACCTACAGGTGGGGAATGCACTGCATTCTGAAAAAACAAGTTACAGTGTTAAGGCACAATCAAGAAGAAGCTTCAGTCTGCCCTGAATTATATGCCAGTTGTTCAAAACAATAATACCGAACATCAATGTAAGTTATCTGGCTTTCAGATTAATGGACATGGGATAAAAGGATTCTTGGTAGCATGGCCCTCATTACCCTGCCCTTCTTTCTTTCAGGCATCATGTTAAAACTTAGCTATTTAAACAGTGTTTTTATACCAAAGGTTCACAAATACAGCTGCTTGTAGCAATCTTTATTTATTTATTTATTTATTTTTACATTTATATCCCGCCCTACCCCGAAGGCTCAGGGCGGTTACAAGGGCACTGTGTGCCGGGTTAAAACAATAACATATAATTTAAAAAAAATTAATTACAATAAAATATCATAACAAATTACAACAAATTTAAGCAAGAAGGGGAGATCTTAACCTCACATAGCTACGTCCTACGATCTTGTCCACCAGATGCTCAGCACAAAGTTTCCCTTCCACAAATTCTTCAGGACAATAAAAAACCAAGGAATGGGTAACATCTTCTTTCACTTTTAGAAAGCCACAGAGAAAGATAATACTGCTGCTTCTTCTCCAAAGCCCATACCAATACAAGGTGAGACAAGACCATCTCTGCCAGAGGACCGAGAATTCTCAGAAAACTCAAGTTGACAGATACTGTCTTTTATGCAACCATATCAGGTTTGGAGAAAGTAAAAACCAACATGAGTTTCTCACTGCTTCTACCTGATACAGAGTAGGATTTAACACACTTGTTTCCTGAGCTCTCGGAATGTGCCAGAAGTCTCCGGGGGAAGGAGGGGATGGATCCCCAATGAACATAAGTAATGGTTGTTTAAGCTGAGTCAAAAGCTGTGAAGCTCCAAAGCACACCCAGTTTTTTACACTAATAATTTGCTTAGGCTAATAGCCACTGATGGACCTCTGCTCCATATGTTTATCTAATTCCCTCTTGAAGCCGTCCATGCTTGTAGCCACCGCCACCTCCTGTGGCAGTGAATTCCATGTGTTAATCACTGTTTGGGTATAGTAGAGGGTGAGCAGTAAATTATCATACAACATAATGAAGATGTTTCCCAGAAGACACCTGAAGCAAGGCCTCCAAAGATGACCATAGTGGGTGGGTAGGTTCATAAAAGAGTAGGCAATCCATCAGGTATAGTGGTCCCAACCTGTACAAGGCTTTGACAGTCAAGACCAGCACCATGAGTTATGCCCAGAAACAGATTGAGAGACAGTATAGATAGGCCAATACTGGACCAATACAGTCCCCATGACCCTCCTCACCCAACATCCTGGCTCAGGCATTCTGCACCAGCTGAAGTAATCTAGATGTAGCCTGGGTATGCATCATAGTGGACAGATCTTTTCTACCCAGGAAATGTCACAGCTGGCTAACCAGTCAAAGCTAATAGAAGGGATTCCTGGCCATGGCTACCACCTGCTTATCCAACAGCAGGCATGGCTCCAAGAGCACCCCCAGACTATGGGCCTGTTCCTTCAAGGGGAGTGCAACCCTGTCAAGAATGATGGCCCCTTAAATCCTGGGTCACCTTAAATCCTTCTGTCCACTAGTAGTTCTTCCACCTTTTTTGGGGATGAAGCTTCAGTTTATTAGCCACATCCACTTCAAAACTGCCTCTAGGTACCAGTTTGGGGTTTCTACAGTGCTCCTAGGATCAGCCAAAAGCACAAGATAGAACTGAGTGTCATCCAGATCTTGGTGACAACACAACCCAAACCTCTGGATGACCCAGTGGTTTCATGTAGATGTTAAGGAGCATAGAGGATGTTAGAACCTTGCAGGACTTCAAAGGCCAAGCCAGTATCACCTTCTGAAACCCACCCTACAGGTAGGCCTGGAACCACCACTAAATGATGCTTCCCAATCCCAGCCCAGAGAGACAGTCCAAAAGGATTTCATGATTGGTGGTACCAAGACCAGGTGAGAGGTCCAGGCAAATCAAGAATAGCACATCTCATTCTGAATGCCAGACTGCTGGGTGAGTATCTGGTTCAAACCTGGTGCAATGCTTACAGTGCAGACCACCAAACTGCTCAGAAGTTAAAACGCTGAGCTGTAAGACCAAAGGTCTGTAGCTTTGCAGTTCGAGACCCTAGTGCCACATGACGAGGTGAGCTCCCATCTCTGGCCCCAGCTCCTGCCAACCTAGGAGTTCGAAAGCAAGAAATTGCAAGTAGATACATAAATAGGTACTGCTTTGGAGGGAAGGTAACAGCATTCTGTGCCCCTCTGTGTTTAGTCATGCCTGCCACATGACCATGGAGAAGTCTTTGGACAGCGCTAGGTTTTCAGCTTGGAAATGGAGATGAGCACCACCCCTTAGAGTCGGATACAACTGGCTTTTGAACAAGGGAAACCTTTACCTTACTAGGAAAACTGCTGAGTTACCTTGGGCAAGATATTCTCAATTGGTCCTGCCTCACAGAATTGTTGTGAGGATAAAACTGAAAAGGGGAGAACAAAGCACACCATTCTGGATTCCTTGAAACACCTATAGGACTAAAATAGAGATAACCACTAGAAATAACCACAAAGAAGCGAGTTGTAGGCTTCCAAATTGTAGATGGATGCAGTTACTTGCAAAAACTGGGCTTCATTAAGACTAATCCAAGAGGCATGCATTTTTCTTACTCTTTTGTACATTCATGAACACACAAACTCCAATTAGCACATGAATGGTTGCTTGAATTGGCTCAAAGCATTAAACCCATTTAGCCCTTAGATTTCTCCAGATGTACAATTTTGCGGCATACCAAACTGAATGCAATCAGACTTCAAATTCCTGACCAGAAATTCAGAAGTACTATGGTGTCTGCTACACAGAAACTTATATACAATCCAACTGATATCAACAAGAGAACAACCAAGTGTTTATACAATTTGTACAAGCAATTTAAGATTAGACTGACCATTTGATATATTCATCCAATTCATTCTGCAAGAGGCACTGGCCGAACTTTTTGAAGGAAACGTAGGCACGATGAATAAAGTCAGTGCCTAAGTCACAGGAGTGCATACAAAATTGTATGCAGGAGTGCATACATAATAATGCATAAATAATTAATTTTAAGGCCTGGGCATATGAACCTATACATGCCAGAAGTGTCTTTCATTGTTCACAAACCCAACATCAGTATAAAAACCGTATGAAACCAAGATTAACAAGGGAATACAAACTGACAAGCTTTTAACATCACCTTTTTAATCAACATTTTTTCCCAACAGAAAAATAATACTTAAACACCTTACAGATCCTTACAAAGGTGACAGACAGATGACCATAAAGATGTCAGCTGAAATACTGTTGCTTTTTTATTTTGTCTATCACCAGACTAGAAAAGATGCTAAGCATTCACAGCACTATACAACAGAAGCACACACAAAAGCAAAGACTTCATGAAGATCTGGTAATAAAAACAATTAGCCTATGGTAGCTAGTAGTGCTTTTTCTTCTTGGAAAAGTCAGGAAAGAGGAGCTCACAGCTCTCCGCTTATTATCCAAACACATCTTACACTTTTGAGAACCATACAAATGCAAAGACTGTCTAGTTAGGAAGTTCTTGCAGTTAGGATAATAACAAGTAATAAATACCCACAGCCCAAACACCTTTCCAAAAGCTGTTTCCTGAAACCTACAAACCCAAGCAAAGAAAGAGGGGTTTTTTTTCCATCATGTGTTCTCGTCTCTTACTGACTACTACTGCACTTTAGAAAATTGAACGCTTAGAGTGGATGAGGAAGGAGATGGTACGGAGAGAAGCAGAGGATATGATCACAATGCATTATGACAAAATAAGACACTGTGATCACATCCTCTGCTTTTCTCTGTACCACCTCCTTCCTCTTTCACTGTAGCTAAGTGTGGTGTTTTTTTCTAGTGACCTGCTAATACTAATCATCCATGTTAACCAGAAGCAAACATCCCTGAAGAGGATAAATCTGGGACAGAAGTCTTTGTGTAAGAGGAGGGCTCCCTTGTCTTTCAATATTTAAAAGTCCCCAGAAAACCTGCAAAGTTGAAGGGATACAGAAACACATTCATGTTTCTCATGTGAACAATGGCTAGAGTGCTTAAGATAACAATGAAAGCCTACCAGTTGATCACAGGAACAAGTCTACAAATGTAAACCATGTTTGATATTAAGAGGAACTTGAACAGAATTTGTCAGGGAGCCATAAAAGAGAGTTAACACATTTAGTCAAATACTCATTTTAACCTGAAGAGGCATGAAATTATACTACCTTAAAACAATTACTTCACACAGAGTTCTTGTGAACGCAAGCATCAAAATTCTTTACAGCATACTGTAATCCATGCACTGCTTAAACTGCATATTATTCAGTTAAATAAGCTGAACACCCACTGAAGATACTGGACTCAAAGCACTTTGCATGCAAATATTCCTGTTCAAAGGGCTTGTGGGTTGCAAACTCAGAATAGTTTTAATATTCCCAGATAAACAGGACCACACACTGTTGACAAAACTGGTTTAGCTTTGTGCCAATATAATACGGAGAGAGAAGCCTGCAAAATCCATTCACCTGTGTGTACACACACATAGCTTCACACCTTATGAGACCTCTTCATGCTGGGTTTGGCAGGTCTCAAGCCCCGGGTGGCACCTGCCAGCTTTTCTACTGACATTTGGAAAAGCTCCTTGTGCCGTCTCCGATAAAGCACCAGAGGAGCTTTCCAGAGAAGAAAACAGGAAGGAAGTGCTAAGTACTCAGAACAGCGAGGGAGCCTAGAAGTCAGCCGACAAACTGGCCCTCGGCAGAAGGCACGAACGGCTGGTGTGAAGCCCAAAGAAGCAAAAGATCTGCCACTGTGACCGCGATGGCACCGCGTTAGCAGCCGGCAACATCCTCTGGGGTTGTGCTCAGGGGAGGGGAAACGGTGGCAACCGCTCTCCTGTTGCCCTGACTCTCTGAGAATCATTTTCAAAAGAAGGGTCACTGCGGGACTATATTTCACTACCTGATCTGCTACGCAGACAGTCGAGCTACGGCACTCGGGACCAGGAAACCCTCCACGTTTCGTACTGCGGGAAAGGGTGGGGGGGACGCGAGAAGAAAGGGTGGTCCTCCCGCCAATGAGAGGCGCCTCGCAGCCCCGCCTGGGTGGCCAGGGGGGAGGGGGCGCGAGCGTGCGGTCTCTCTGCCCGCGTCCTTTGTTTTTCATTGGCTGTAGCCCGCCTTCACTCACCCACAGTGGCCAAGGTCTCCAGGTCCTCCAGTCTATAAGCGTGGGACTCCGGTGTCGCCGCAGCTGGAGAGCCTCTTCCAGCGGGACTCGAAGACGAGGCAGGCTTGGGCTGGCTGGGTCCCGCCGCCTCGCAGCTGCCAGGGCTCCGCGCCCCTACTTTCGCCCTCACGGCGCTCAACGTCTCCATGTGAGGAAGGGGAAACGACCAAAAAAAGAAGAAAGAAAAATAGACTCAAAGAGGCGCGTCCTGTCAGGCAAACGGGCAAAGTTTGGGTCGCCGGCGCCAGCTCGGCCTCCCCCCTGCCTTCAGCAACTGCAGCTGCCCCGAGCCCAGGCCAGTTCCTGCCTCTGTTTCTCAGCAGCTGCAAGCCGGCGGCTGACGCCCCACATTGCGCCCGGGCGCTGCTTCTGTTCTCCCCTTGCGCGCGTGCCTCTCTCGCTCTAGCTCTGTCGTGCGCCTCCACTCCTCGCGCGCTTCCCGCCCTGCAGCTGCGGCAGAGCCCTCGGGAGGGAGGGCGGGGCGGGGCGGGCAGGGAGCGAGAGAAAGAGAGAGGAGGGGGGGAGGAGCCACGGCGGTGGCAACCCGGCTGGGGGAACTGCTGTGGGTGCCTGCCCGTGAATGAAACCTCGCCGTTGCTAGTAATGCGGAGGGCTCTTTCCTTTCCCCAGCCAGTCACACGCTGTCTAGGAGATGGAAGGACCTGACAGGGACATTGCACAACCCTTAGGCCGCCGCCGCCGCGCTGGTCTTTCTCGCCTTGCCCAGGAAACAGAAGTCCGCCACCAGCCTCAGCGCCTCTGTTGAGGCTTCGTGCTCTGACCTGCCCCCTTCTCTCGTCCCCTGATGCGCCTGCGTTTGTCTTTCTTTCGCGCCCCTCAGACTCCTCGTGGGCGCAGACTGCATAGAGTGGCCAGTTGGAAGGTGGACGTTGGAAAGGGCTGTTGTCTAGAAAATCGACGGGGTGGCTGGCTCCGATGGGCGCGTAGAACTGGGAGAGGTCTAAAGTAGGCCACATGGATGGGAGCCCCTTAGCATTGGCCGCTAAGGAAGACACTGAAGCATGTGCTGGGAAGGGAGTCAGAACAGGCCCGTAGCCAGAAATTTTTAAGTTTTTTTTGGGGGGGGGGCATTTAAATTTCGCAGGGGGCATTGACTAATCGAATTAAAGGTAATTTAATTCAAGTCAACTTATGCTGAAGTTAATTACTTACCTTTCTGCCTTTGCCAGCTTGGGAGAGGGGGGGGGGAGAGAAGCATGAAAGTGGAGATCCCAGGTGCTCGGGAGTCCGCCTGTAATAAGTACTTTCTGGGAGAAATAGACTTTCTGGAGGAAATAGAGAGGTGCTGTCTGGCTCTGCACAGCCACCATGCCAGACAGCTGCAGAGGAATATCCAGCTTCTTCCCTGCATCTGCTGCCACACAGGGGCCCTGGGCTGGATGGGGTCCTCTGATGGTACCAATAATAACATTGGTATTCAGAAGTTTGCTACCTCTGAATATGGAGGTTTCCTTTAGTAACCAGCAGTCATTGAGCCTTGGATCTGTGTAATACCATTGTAAAGCCACAGGGAAGTTAATGCTAGCTTTATTTTTGCACATTAGGGATGTAAAACTAAAATGTTTAAACCATCAAACTGTAAAACATTTAAATGCAAATAGGTTAAGAATCTAATTATTAGCTTTGCTACTGATTTTAAAGAAAACACGTTAATGTGCTCTTGTGTCAGTCTTGTGTTCAGACAGTTAATAGTAAGGCCGACAGTGAAAAATGCACATTCCACAGGCACAGACAAGTGTGCCAAGTGATCCTTTGCTAGTTTTTCAGTCTATGGAGAACATTTAAACAATGTATAAATGGTCAGCAAATCCTTACTGTTTGAACTCTTAGCATTGCACATCAATGGTTATACCCTCTTTGTCATGATCATCAGTTGGTATAAGACTTCATGAAGATTTGTCAGATTTAATGATGGAGCATTTGTGTTTGGAATGGCTAACTGAAAAAAACTGACAAGAGACTACAACAGGTAAGTAGAAGAGACTGACACAAAACCAGATTTCATATGGACTGGATTTTTGCAATTTCACTTGGCACTTCCAGTTTCCACATGTGGTGAGAAACTTGTAATGAGAATTACAACTGTAATGCTATACATTATTGTGATGTGGGCTATTATCAGGTAAGGTCTAAATCAAGCCTGCTGGTTAATGAGAATAAGGGAAAGATGCACTGATCATGCTTAACAGCTGAGCTATGATACCCCCATTAACCATAGCTCAGCTGTCAAAGGGGAGGTTACTGGGTTGCCGGAGGCTCTATACAGGGCTTTTTTTGTAGAAAAAGCCCAGCAGGAACTCATTAGCATATTAGGCCACACCCCTGACAGCACAGCTTATTTGCATATTGGGCCACACCCCATGTTACCAGTAGTGTGGTCATCCAGCCACACCCACCTTTTGCTTCTTATTCTCTTTGCCATGTTTGTTGACAAAACCCAGGGCTTTTTTTTTGGAGCGGGAACTCCTTTGCATGTTAGGCCACACACACTAATTGTAGCCAATCCTCATGAGTTTCTGCTGTTGGGTGTGGCCTATTAAGCTAATGAGTTTCTGCTGGGCGTGGCCAACTTGGGAGCCAGCCGGAACTCCGTTCCTGTGGGTTCCTGCCCAAAAATAGCCCTGGCTCTATACAATCATCAGTACCTAAGCACTTCTGTACCTATGTGATGGAGGGGTGAGGACAGCCGCCAGTGGCACAGAGACAGGGTGTGCAGATGCGCTTTTGCCTGCCTCCACTGACAGCCACCTGTCTTCCTGTGGAAGTAGCCTATGTTTAGTTTCTGAAACAAGCTCACAGACATTCAAATCCTGGTTTGCCTCAACAAATGCTAATTTAATCTCCTGTGCTCTATGAGCCACCACCTCACCGAGACTTAAGAGGTATTCTGTCCTTAATTGTGCAAAAGATGTGCTGGGGAAAACGTCAGGATGTAATTCATACATCATGCAATATCATATTGAAGACTTACTGTGATTAATGGACCAATTTAAAAAAATATTTCAAATTTTCAAAAGAAAGAAAGAAAGACGATAATCAGGCACTTTCATACTTGCTAAATAATGCAGTTTCAATCCACTTCAGCGACCGTTTGCAAGTAGATTTTGCCATTTTACACAGTAAAATCCAGTTGCAAAATGCACTGAAAGTGGATTGAAATTGTGTTATTTCGTGTGTATGAAAGCACCCAGTTGTGTGGATACTCCTCAGAATGTGGGAGCATCCAGCTATCCATATGGAGGGAGATCCTGGTGTGGAAGCAGGCATAGTTAAATTGTGGGGTTTTTTTGTTATGTCTGAACCAAGCCATAGATTTATTATGTTGGGCCCTGTCATTACAGAGCCAAACTAAGCTTGACAGCGGCTACAGGTCCATCCTGTGGCTGCGAACACCATTTTTGAAGCTGTTGTAGCTTTTTAAAAGTTGTTGCTAGGCCCCTAACCAGATCAGGATTGCAGCATAGTGGTACCAGGAGCTCTCCCCCTACCCCATGCCTTTTCAAATGCTGAAGCAGCCATGGCAGGCTGTTTCTGGACCTGAAAAGACACACATGGCAAACGAGCTCTTGGGGCTGCTATGCCACATGCCCTATGCAGGTTGAGGCCTCACAGTTGTTGTTTTTTTAAAAAGAACTACAACTACTTCTAAAATGGCATTCTGTCCTTAATTGTGCAAAAGATGTGCTGCGGAAAACGTCAGGATGTAATTCATCATGCAATATATTGAAGACTTACTGTGATTAATGGACCAATTTAAAGGAAATATTTCAAATTTTCATTTTATGTGAATAGAGGGGAAGAGCCCATTAATGAGATGAAAGGAGGGGAGGCAGAACTTAGCTCTTCCATGTTGAAGGGAGAGCCTAGCTCCGTCCCCTTCCCTAGATCAGCTGCAGATGGAATATTTATGCAGAAATTCTACCTGCAGCCATTCCACAGTTTCAACTGGTTAAAAAGAGGTTTTTCTTTGATTCATCTCAAACAAGAAAGCACTGGGAGTCCCCTAAGTCATTCATGGAAAGAACATGGCATTAGGCGCTTTCACACATGCTAAATAATGCAGTTTCAATCCACTTCAGCGACCGTTTGCAAGTAGATTTTGCCATTTTACACAGTAAAATCCAGTTGCAAAATGCACTGAAAGTGGATTGAAATTGTGTTAGTTCGTGTTATGTCTGAACCAAGCCATAGATTTATTATGTTGGGCCCTGTGAATACAGAGCCAAACTAAGCTTGACAGTGGCTACAGGTCCATCCTGTGGCTGCCAACGCCATTTTTGAAGCTGTTGTAGCTTTTTTTAAAAGTTAGGCCCCTAACCAGATCAGGATTGCAGCATAGTGGCACCAGGAGCTCTCCCCCTACCCCATGCCTTTTCAAATGCTGAAGCAGCCATGGCAGGCTGTTTCTGCACCTGAAAAGACACACATGGCAAACGAGCTCTTGGGGCTGCTATGCCACATGCCCTATGCAGGTTGAGGCCTCACAGTTGTTGTTTTTTTAAAAAGAACTACAACTACTTCTAAAATGGCATCAGTGGATGGACCCATGGCCACCATCACATTTAGTTTAGCTCTCACATAAGCACCAGATTCCAATGAGTGTGAAATATTCCTGTTGGTTCCTGTGCTGGACTGACTTTCAAATGGGGGCGGGGGTGCTCCAAAGCAAATAAAATGGTCTTTGGAGTGCCATCTCAATTTTTGGTGGGGCAGTACTTGGTAGCTTATTGTGACCTTGCTTAACCCAATGCCAACTGTAAGTATAGTGACATTTCAGGACGAGATAAATTAACCATTCAGGTAGTTCTCAACCTGACTAGAGGTGGTATATGCTGTTATATCGCTGTGTTCTCTGTAGTGGTAGTGAAGGTTCTGGAATTTTCCCCCAGTTATTTCTCCACTGGTTCTGGTTTGGGTAGGCTGTCTTGCACAGACTAAGAAAATGTCCTGAGGACTGTAGTACTTATCTCAGTTCGCTTGACCCCATCCCCTCTGTTTACTAACAGGGCCATCCTAAGCAGAATTACACCTTTCTTAGCCCATTGAATTCAGTGTTTCAGAGGGTGGCACTGTAGGATGGCACTGTGTATCCCCAAGGGAGTTAAGGAGGGGGCATCCATATTTAATGGCACACATAATCCTGAAGCTAGCCTTGTTTTTATATCCTACAGTATGCAAAAGCTTTTGTACACTTCCAGGCTCTGTTGAACTCCATGAGAATAGTATTGTTAGAACATCAATTGCTTTGAGCAAGCCAAAGCTAAGTGCATTTTACTCTCATGGATTACAATGAGAGAGCTAAAGAAATGCTTACACATTCCGTACTGAAATCAATGAACATTTAAGACGCTGTATTTTGCCTTGACTGCACACCATTATTTTGGATTCAAACTTTCATGGCACTTCATGGGACCATTAAAAATACTGTTTGTTTTTATCAGTCTAACACATATTTTGATCTGGGTGTTATTCATATGTAATGGTTTTCCAGTATGATTCATGTTTTAACAAGCTCTTTCTGTGATACAGGCCTTTTCGTTCTCCTGAGCTGAAGACAGAAGCCCAAATAGTTGTGATGAATAAGAGTCTTCATGTAGTGCTTTAATAGCATCCTGTCACAGTACTTTTTTTTTAAAAAAAAGAACAAATCATTTACAAGTCTTTTAGCACCTAGTTATATACACATATGTGTCACTCACTGCCTATGGTAGCTGTGCAGCAAGTATGGCCAGTTAATTGCTCAGAAGAAATTGTTATGTGCCTTCAGGTGAAAAATTAATTGTGAGACCAAGGCTACAATGCTGTGCATGTTTGTTTAGGAATGTCCTATTGAAATTAGGGGGTTATGTGAGAAGAGTCCTCCAAGACTAGACCAATAGTTCTTCTATTCAACATCCTGTTTCCCACAATTGTCAACAAGATGCCTCAGAGGGCTCACAAACAGAGGCACAAAAGCCAAAGCTGCCCCTGTTGTTTCCCCCAGTAATGGGTATTCAGAGAGATGCTACCTTTGAAGATTCTAAACACGAAGCAACCTCAGTGTTTAGCCACAGTTATTTTACATTCCAAGAATGTCCTAGTAAATGTCCTTAGGACTGGGCTGCAATATAAAATATATAAAATACACATTTTTTTAAACATCAGAGCTGCTTAATTGGTGCAACATAAGCATCTAGTATTCATTAGGGATGGGCACAAACCTAAAAATTCTGATTCGGTTTGAAGCGGCCCTTGAACCAAACCCCAAATTGAGCAAAAAATGCCCTGAACTGAACTGGCCAGTTCAGATCCCCTTTTCTCCCAGCTGCAGCAAGCTGTGGCCAGGAGGAATGGGGGGATTGCCTGGGAAGGGTTAAATGGTTGGCAGCCATTTAACCCATCAGTTCAGTTTATTTCTACAGTCCTTAGACCAGTCATACAAAAAGAAGTACACCTTTGCAATATTCCAAGATTTTAAAATACATCAGTACATTAAAAACATTAAAATTTAGTCTAATATCAGACTGCCACATCTAACTAATTACCCTAGAATTTCCATAATCTGAGTATCACCATACAGAAACCGGCTACTTGGTGGGTAATCTTGGGATTTCTATCAGATAGAAGAAACTCGAGTCTGGCTTTTTTGGAAAGGCCCAGAATTTGTTCAATCAGCAGAGTGATGGTTTTATTACGCACCACCTTATAGTACGGGTATCTAAAAAACATGTGCTCTGTAGTCTCAACCTCCCTTAATGGGCAAGTACAAAGCCTGTCTGCGAAAGGAATATTCTTGTATTTTCCTTCAAGTACAGCAGAAGGGAGGGCAGAGCACCTCGTCAGAGTGAAGGCTCTTCTAAACCCTTTTACTTCAAGAGTTGTTAAATAGTTTGTTGGACCCACAGTATTTTTGATGATTGTCCTCATCTTAATGTTTTGTATGCTGGAAAGATTGGTTTGATGTTCTATATCCTCAATTCTCTGTTTGACTAATGTTTTTGCTTGGTCTGTTCCAAAGGATAGGAGCACCAGGGGAGGGGGAAAGCCTATTTTCAACAGATAACTGAACAGATTTAGACGAGTTTGATTGGAAATTGTATTTAACCCATCCATTTCACTTTCCCCTGCTTTGAAGTGTGTGTGTGTGGGGGGGACAAGATTCACAAACTGATGGCTTAATGGCTCACAGCCATTTAAACCTAACAGCTGATGGGTGGACCCCTCCCACTGTTAGGTTTAAATGGCTGGCAGCCAATTCACCAGTCTGTTTTGCTTCTTCCCACTTGCAAGTGGAGGGAAGCAAAACAGACTGGTGAATTGGCTGCCAGCCATTTAAACCTAGCAGGTCAGCTGCGTACCCGCGCTGCTCAGCTATTAGGTTTAAATGGCCCGAACAGCCAAACTGAACATCAGTTTGAGGGCTCCAAACTGGGCCAAGTTCATACCGAATTTTGGCTTGTGAACTGGTTCATGCTCATCCCTAGTATTAATGTAATGCAAGTTACCCCAGTTGTTCAGGCTCAGTTCTGCTTCACATGTTCATCACAATGACAGTGACTGAAGATTGTTGCCAGGGGTTGCTCACTTGTCAAGGAAGTTCATCTGCTTGGGCAGAGTAACACCAGCTAGAGAGCATCCTGGGGTGCTCATATTGCTTGGGGTATGTTGTAGAGCATACAGTCAGGTCTGCTGTACATATTCTGCAGAAACAAATCTAAGTTTGTTCAGCGGTACAGTGAATTCTGGCTCTCTGACAAATAGAACTGTGTGAGGTGGATGTTTGCAAAATGTGTTTACCAGAATCACACTCTACGTGTATAGATGTGCACTAAAATATTATATGTTCTGGTTAAAAAATATAACCCTCAAAATGTAGCCCTACTTTTCTATGAGAAATTAACAGTACAATCCTGTGCAGAAGTACTCCATTCTAAGCCCACTGAAATCAATAGGGTCAGGCTGAGGTAGCTTTGCATTGGATCACGCTGTGACTAGACTGCATGGACCAAGCATCCTTTTTTTTTTTACCTGATAAAAATGCAGCCATTTTATCTTAGATGTACTAACTCTCAGCTCAAGCTGGTCAGAATGGATCTCCAAGACTGTGCCTGAAACCATCCATTAATTGATGCTGCCCCCTCCTGATTCCTTGCTACTTCCATTTCTCAGTTAGACTGAGTTTAGGAAGCTGTGATGGAAAAAGAGGCTGGGGTAGGATGCATGAGTGTGGCAAGTATTTCTGCCTCATTTGATATCTGCCCATTGTTTTAATTAGCATTGCATTAGTTTTCAATATTGTGGTCATTTCCACTGTTGACATTTAGATATAATCTGTGCACAATTTAAATATCTTCAGGAAAAATAGTTAAAATATAATTCTTCTTACTTATTTAGACTAACCCTTTTTATCATTGTCCTAACCTTGTAAATCTTGGATTAGCTCTATTATCATATGTCTGAAGGAACAAAAAGGGGCTTCCTTAGAGGAAGGGGGAAATAAATATTTTGATAAAGATTAAAAGACTTTGTCTCAGATCCTCTGAGGAAGGTTGCATTCAGATTCTTAATAAAGGTGGTTGTTACTGCACTGGAAGATTACTATCTTTGGGCTGTGACCAGTTGCATGTGAGTATCAATGGGCCTGGGCTTGATATATGAGTTCTTTAACAATCAGTCAATAAAGTTCACAGGATTATAAAATGGAGAGAGACATGGGGAGCAGAGGCGGCTGTTTCTATTTGTGATTCTGCATTGTGTGATTCATGAGGTATGTCAAGTTACCATCCAATTTATCATATAAACACAACCGTTAAACTCTGGATCTGGTTCAAACATATGCATTAAATTAATGAGTCAGAGTTTCTTCTGCAGATGGCAGTTGTTCTAGTCCAGAGTTCTCATATGATTTTAGCTAATCCTGTTTTATTTTCTAATTTAATGATCATTTTGGTTAAAATTGACTTAATAGTGACAAAAGATGAAGGCAGATTTTATAATATTTATTGTCTTTCCCCATTTTCTAACATATATACAATGTAAATGTACTGGTGTCTGAACTAGAGGGAAAATAACTAGAAGTACTCATATCTGGAGCTGTGGTGGCTCAAGCGGTTAAGACGCTGAACTGCAGGCTGTGGAAGGTCGGTAGTTCAGCTGTTCGAGACCCGAGTGTGCCACATGGCGGAGTGAGCTCCAATCTCTAGTTAAACTCTGGATCTGGTTCCAGCTCCTGCCAACCTAGCAGTCCGAAAGCAAGAAATTGCAAGTAGATAAATAGGTACCACTTCAGTGGGAAGGTAACAGCATCCCATGCGCCTTGGTGTTTAGTCATGCCAGCCACATGACCTCGGAAACATCTTCGGATTGGAAACGGAGATGAGCACCGCAACCCTAGAGTTGGATTCGAGTGGCTTTCGAGCAAGGAAACCTTTACCTTTTTACTCATATCTGAAATTATATAATGTAGTTGGTATATTTGAGAATAAGACACTGGATCAATAACCTATCAACCTATCAGAGTATGGGAAACAAGCAGGAGGAACATGAAGCCCCAATATATGAATGCAACTCCAACCAGTAGGCATTAGTGAAACTTGGTGGGATGACATTCAAATTGGAGTATTAGGATTGAGGGGGACAACTTGTTTAAAAGAAATAGACAAATAAGGAAGGGGGAGGAGTATGTCAATAATGTGTATACTTGTGATGAAACAGATAAATCTGAGCATGGAAGATCAGTTGAGAGTTTCTGGGTAAAAATAAGAGGGGTAAGAAATACTAATGATATTATGGTAGGGGTCTGCTACAGACCACCAAGCCAGCCAGAGGACTTGGATGAGACACTCCTAGACCAGATTACGAAGTTTTCAAAGAGGTGGGATATAGTGGTCATGGGAGATTTCAACTACCTGAATATCTGTTGGAAGTCAAACTCTACTAAAAATGAAAGGTCTAATAAATTCCTGTGTTATCATGCTGATAACTTAATTTTCCAGAAAGTGGAGAAGGAAACAAGGGGATCTGCTATCTTGGGCTTTATTCTCACCAACAGGAAAGAACTGGTTGATGAGCTAAAAGTAGTGGGCACTCTGGGTTGTAGCAGCCATGTAATTTTGGAATTTAAGATCTTGGGGAATTGAAAAGTTGTACATAGACATATAAATTGGACTTCAGAAAAGTTAATTTTAATATGCTGCGTAGAATCAGAAATACTTAAGGAGAAGGGTGTTCAAGAGGGATGGGAGTTTTTTAAAGGTGAGATATTGAAAGTACAATTACAAATTATTCCAATGTGAAGGAAAAACTTGAGGAACCTAAAGAAGCCAGGGTGGCTCAATAAACAGCTTTCTAAAGACCTAAGAATTTAAAAACACTCATTTAGGAAATGGAAGGAGGGCCATATAACTAAGGATGAATATAACAAATAGCCAGTGCTTGTAGG